>NC_142498.1:12972568-13182568 GCF_965113065.1 Corylus avellana
ATTAGTCAAAAGGGTAGATCGGGCCTTAAATTAAGGTGTTTGGGCCTCAATTGGTTATGGGGCCCAAGTGAGACAACCAAAACCAAGAATTTCAAATTTTAGGGTAAAACGCCTAAATTCAAAAGTTAAGGTTTTGGGTATCTCGAAATTGACCAAAGGGGCTAGCGGGTTTAGTTCCCAGCCATCATAGAGGCATTTGGGTCACAACCCATGCATCAATTGCATGTTGGGGGTCAAGGAAACACAAGGATTTGGGATTTAAGGGAAAAATCCCCAAATTCGAATATGTAGTGATTAGGGTAGGGAAATGATTTCTAACACAACCGCATCTATCCTAATGCAATAAGAAAGCATCTAGATGCTCAATCCTAACCCAAAATCAAAGGAAAGATGAAATCCCAAATCAAACTCTCAAACCCTACAAATGGAAATTTCAAACAAAAAACAGTTGAAATCATACTAATAAGCGCCGAATGTTGCACATTCAAGCCCCTTAACTCACATATTTTAATTCATTAGAATTGTTATTTGTTTGACTTTGTGTTGTTTTATTGTTTTCTGGTTTTTAATAAAGATGCAAGAAATTCTATTGATTTTGGGTTTAAAGCACACTTTGAGAAGACCTCGAAGATGTGGTTAAGCTTAACCAATCATAATAGAGGACCTATATGATGTGGTTATTGGTTAAGTTTAATCATTAAATTAGAATTTCTCTAATTGGAGTTAAAATCTAATAAGCGCTGAATGTTGCACATTCAAGCCCCTTAATTTACATATGTTAATTCCTTAGCATTGTTATTTGTTTGATTTTGTTTTGTTTTTGTGTTTCAGGTCTTATTTGACAAACCATTGAAAAACTGGGTTGAAAAGGGCAAAAAGAAGGGCATTCTGGATCTAGGATCGAGCCCAGTTACTCCTAAGCTCGAGCGCACCTGCGCTCGAGTGTATGCAGCCAGGGATCGAGCGCATGCTTGCGCTCGTGCGCATAACAACTAGGCTCTAGCGCACTTCGCTCGAGCGCACAAAACTTCGGATCGAGCGCACTCGGGCGTGTATTGCACGGCAGCAATGCTTTTCAAGTGTGGATTTGGTTTTCAGTCTCCCAATTGGACTGGGAGACTGACCTCCGGTTTTTTGAGGGTTTTTAGAGTTTTCCTAATCCCTATAAATAGGGCTCTAAACATTGTAAACAGAAACACCGCCTTCTAGAGTTTAAATTTCAGTAAATTGTCTGTGAAGATCATGAGCGGCTAAACCCAATTGTGGGGTATTGATGTAACCCTTTCCAAGCACAATGGTTTGATTGTATTTAATTTCTAGTTTTCAATTTATGCATGTTGATTGTATAACTCTGAGGATTGCTATAATTGATTTCTGTTCTTCATATTAAATGCAATTGTTCTTTAATTCCAATTCAATATTAGTAAAATCTTTATCTTGTCTTAGAAATTATTTTACTATTATTGAACTCAAATCATTCTTATTTTTGGTGATTATAAGAATGATAGTTATACAATGGTTCTTAATTGGCATGCAATCAATAGGGATAGATAGACCATACCGAGGAAAGACGGATCGTACTACACCCTAGTTTAATGTAATTTAGGTAGACGATCTGTGCCAACCGAAGATGGGTTATGCTATTCCGTTGTTTGTGTGAAATTATTTTCATATGTTTTCTTGTTTAAATTATAACATGCATAGAATGAATTGCTAGAATTAAATATGGTTAACCATTGATGTACGGATCGTGGTGAAATCAATACCCTACTTTCTCTCTCTCTCTCTCTCTCTCTCTCATATATTTACTCTTTTTATTTTCATGCGCTTTGAAATTACACAACAAATCATTCTCTCTCATATATTTACTCTTTTTATTTTCATGCGCTTTGAAATTACACAACAAATCATTCTCTTTTAAATTAAGTATATTTTAATCTTTTAAATTTTGATAATTAAACCCCTGCAGTCCTTGAGGTTCCACACCCTCAATATAGCTGTATCCTATAAACATTCGTCCTATTGCGAGTGGTTATTTTTAATTGATATTTTTGATCACAAAAATACCACATTAAAATCGAATTGGATTAAATTTCAGATTCTTCACATGTCTCAGTATTTTGCCCATAACTTTCAGCTCAAGTATCGGATTAAGGTAAAACTAGCGGAATTGTAAAGCTAATTAAAAATAGTACAAATCATTATGAAATAATATTTTCTTTATTCGGATGTTTGCTATGCCAAAATCATCTAGCAATATAAGAACACAAATCTAGACCAGAATTGTAAAGCTAACTCAAAATAATACAAATCATTGTGAAATAATATTTTCTTTATTCGGACGTTTGCTATGCCAAAATCGTCTCGCAATATAAGAACACAAATCTAGATGAATCCTATTCCGATTTGTACGATGATTGCTTCCTAATTTGACTAGGAGATTGAAGTATGATTTTTCTGGGATTCCTAAGACTTATAGGGTTTGTTTTAAACCCTATAAATATGCCTCTAAGCCTTGAAGAGAGTTGTGCTTAGTTTTAGACAGAAAATATCTTTTTGGAGGCTTGAAGACTTGAAGAGAAGATGAACATGGCAAGAGTCTATTCTAGCACCACCACGAGTAGCGAAACTTGTAATAGGGTGTTGATGTAACCCTTTGATGCAAAATGAAAAAGGAATATTAGTTTAGAGTTAGTATTATTTTGTTATAGTTTTTAATATTTAATTTATGTTTTTAGAGTCCGTATTTAATAATGGGTTTGGCCTAAAAGTCAATCACATTAGAATTAGGGTTTAGTGTTTTAGTCTTTTAGCACTAGGAGTTCTATTTCCTTTTAGTTTGTTTTCCTTTACAATTAGCACTAGGAGTTTTATTTCCTTTACAATTAGCACTAGTAGTTCTATTTCCATCGAATAAGTAGGTATTATATAAAGGGCCTTGTACTCTACAATTCAGGCAGACTTGAATAAAGATATATTTTTTGCGATTGTTTCTTTGAGTGAGATTCTCTAAATTTCTGGTGTGATGCCAAATCCCTAGTGAGATGCTAGGTTCTTTTCGTTATTTCTTTGTAATCAGTCACAATTTGTGGTTACCTCCCGCTGCCTACATCAATTTTGGTATCAGAGACAGGTTTCGATTGTTTTCTCAAACAATCGACGATCCACCGGCTCCAGTAGACAGTACACATCATACCCCAACAACAGCAAAATTAATGACAACCCAACAGCCAGTCAAGCAGCCTCCATTGACACCCAAACTCACAATCCAATCAACGGATCTGCTCCACCCACTCACCGCAACACTGCAGCCAATAGAAAAACAATGGCTTCAACTGACCAGCACCAAGACCAACCCACGCATTCAAGACAAAAGAAGAAGAAGAAAAAAAAAAAAGAAGAAAAACCCACGTCTTCCCAACCGCACCATATGAAGAGGTTTTTTTGTTTTTTTTTCTAGGCATGTGATTAAGTTTTCAAGGGTAGTTTTAGATAAGAGCCCTTTCGTCGTATGGTTAAAGGAAAAGAGAAGGAGAAAAAAAAAAGTCTGTGTTTTGCTAATTTTTAATTTTGTGTCTTCAAATTGGCCCCGATGAATAAGCATAGTGGCCGAGTATAAGGAGCAGGCCACCGAACAACCCACCCGCAATGGTGAGAATCTGTTGTGGTCACAGTGAAAAATTGGGAGATTCAATTTGTCTATTGTGTTCGTGAGTTTTATTTGGTTTGAAAGTCTGTCACCATCTCAGGCCAGCAGCTACTCATCATCAACCCAGAGCATAAAGAGAAGTAGATCCAAAGCATGATAGCCTGCAATGGAGAGACTTTGTTGTAGTCACAGTAGGAAAATTGAGAGATTCAATTTGTCTATTGTGCTTTTCTTTGGTTTGAAAGTCTGTCGCCATCTTAGTTTAGCAGCTACTCATCATCAACCCAGAGTATAAAGAGAAGTAGATCCAAAGCATGATAGCCTGCAATGGAGAGATTTTGTTGTGGTCACTATAGAAAGATTTTGGGATTCAATTTATTTACTATGTTTGTGAGTCTTCTTCGGTTTGAAAGTCTTCTGCTCGTGTTTTACTTTCTAAACTCGAGGACGAGATTTTTTGAAGAAGGGGAGAATGATGCAGAATGAAGAAAGAATATTAGTTTAGAGTTAGTATTATTTTGTAATAGTTTTTAATATTTAATTTATGTTTTTAGAGTCCGTATTTAATAATGGGTTTGGCCCAAAAGTCAGTCACATTAGAATTAGGGTTTAGTGTCTTAGTCTTTTAGCACTAGGAGTTCTATTTCCTTTTAGTTTGTTTTCCTTTACAATTAGCACTAGGAGTTTTATTTCCTTTACAATCAGCTCTAGTAGTTCTATTTCCATCGAATAAGTAGGTATTATATAAAAGGGTCTTGTACTCTACAATTCAGGTAGACTTGAATAAAGATATATTTTCTGAGATTGTTTCTTTGAGTGAGATTCTCTAAATTTCTGGTGTGACACCAATTCCCTAGTGAGACGCTAGGTTCTTTTTGTTCTTTCTTTGCAATCAGTCACAATTTGTGGTTACCTCCCGCTACCAACATCACCCTTTCTAAGTAACAGTGGTTTCATTGTATTTTAATTTGAGTTTTTCGATATGCATGATGGTTGTATAACTGTGAGAATTGATCTTAATGTTTATATTCAATCATTATGAATTTCTTCTCTTGTCTTAGAACATCTTCTATCTTGATTGAACTCAATCCTTCATATTTTTTGTGATTATATTGATGATTGTTATACAACGGTTTTCACTAACACATGATCAATAGGATTTGATAGGCCATGCCTAGGGAAGACGGATTGTACTACACACTAGTTTTTTGTAATTTAAGTAGACAGTTCGTGTCAACCAAAGATGGGTTATGCTTATTCAATGATTGTCTGCAGTCTATTAAGGAATTAGATAATCCATACTTAGGGAAGACGGATCTTACCACATCTTAGTAGTTAGGTGGACGGTCTGTGCCAACCGAAGATGGATTATACTTATTTCTTAATGATGGTAATTTCTTGACTACTCGAGTGAGATGAGTCCTATATCATGCATAATATGAATTTTCCTTATTAATTTATGATTGACCATTGTTATGCAGTTAGTGGTGAAATCAACCCGCTATTCTATCTCTCATACTATTTATCTTTACTTTTACTTTGATGCATTTATTTTAAAAACAAAACAAATCAATCTTCTTTTGAATTGAGTTATATTTGATCTTTACAAAAGCTTGATAACAACACCTATGCAAGCATTGAGGTTCGACACCCTCAATAGAGCCCTATCCATAAGGATTCATTCTATTGTGAGTTGTTATCTTTATTATTGATATTTTTGCACACAAAAGACCACATCACATACATTTGTTAAAATGATGAAATGAACTTTGATTCTTGGGGAGACATGGCCGAAAATCACCGTGGAAGTGTTTGGTTCGAGAGAAAATAAAAGTGAATAGGGTTGGAAATGATGCTTAGGACTCTGGGCGCGCGCTCTACCATTGGCGCGAGCGCTCGCTCACAGAACTACGAGCATTCTTCCTCAGCATACGAGCGCTCGACCAGAGGCTGAAGCTTCTCTCATTTTTCATTGAAATGGCCATTCAAAAGCAAGGTAATTTTCTTAAAGCAAGTGGGAGTATCAAAACAAGGTTAGTTGGAATTGACACAAAAATCGACTTTGTGAAATTCGAGTGAAATTCATTTTCTTTTCCAAATTCATTTTGAAACACATGAGCATCTAATACAAAATGTACTGCTAAGTACAGTGAGTAGTCTAGTTACCTCGTAACCACCTATCCAAAAGCTACCCAACCTCTAAGTCTAACACTCCTCAGTCGACTCCTCTGACAGGTCTTCTTCCTCTTTGACCAACGCCACATAGTCCTTGACCAACGCCACAGGTCTTCTTCCTCTTCTTCTTCTGTCGCTCCGACCCAACTGGTAGGGCTCTTGCCTTCAATAGTTGGATATCTTCCTGCTCCATCTTGGCGTATTCGTCCGCGATCTGAGTGAGGTTTATGTGCATCTCCCGCTTCCTTTCCGAGCTAAGGTAGGATTGTATCTTCTGTGGATGGGTGGAAAATTCAGTACCACTAATACGCTGCAACGCTTCCATTTTGCCACTGTCTGGCCACTCTTGGAGTCTGATTGTACTTTCCCTCCTTTGATTTGATCATGTGGTAGGGACTTCAGACTCTAAAAGGGCGCGGTTGAAATCTAGCGTCTGATGGAGTGAGGCTTGTATCCAAGTGCGTAAGTTTCATACTCTACTAGCCATTCTCAAATAGTTGCCCGATGTCGGCATTTGTCACTCATCTGTCGCACATCTGAGTGTGAAGCAAGATCAAGTGCCTACAACGCAGAGCAAGTGACCTTGTTCAACCTAATACTAAGCAATCAAAAAGGTTGTCACTCTAGCCTGCACCTTCGTCAAACAACAAATCAAAGAACCTAGGTCTATCCTATACTTCTGTCTTTTAAGATTTATACCTAGGGTATTGCGGCCTAGTCTCAGATTGTTCACTACGGTCGTTAAGACCGTATGCTCTGATACTATATGTAACTCCCCCAAAATTGGCCTTGACCAATCTGGTAGGGTTACTGGCAATTACCCCAGTTTACCAACTTATGGCTAAATGGGAAACCACCCCTCTAAGCATTATCAAAGTTAACGCATAGGAAGGTAAAATAAATATGAGAAGCCTATTAATAGTTACAAGGAAAAGTATAATCGTTAATACAAAGACACGAAGGAACTAACAATAACTTAAGCAAACCTAATAAGCTGAAATAAATTTGAAAATAGTGTTGTCTCCGTTAATACACTGTAAAAGTATTGTTTGGTTAGTAAAAGGTGGTGTACTCTCGGCGACAATCGCCTAGGCGTTTAATGCAGAAAACTAATGCTTTATAGGTCATAACTATCATATATGGTCTACCTGATATATTACCCCTTCTCAGTAGGGGTGGAGCTATCCCGAAGGACTTGTAATACAATGCTAGTGCCCCGACCATTGTACGTTACTGTCCGTAACACTCTTAGCCCGACCGAGTCCGACCTTAGGTGGCCTACACTACTAATGATGTATGCCCTATAGTAACCCGCCTGTTAAGGCTGCGCTGGCCACAAAATAACCATTGCATCCAAGGCCTATATAACAAACCCATACACAATTGACGATAGAATTAAGTCTATAAAGTAAGCCCATAGCCATTATACCGCACATACCGGTGTACCATTTCATAGAATGCGTCTTATCAATGAGTTATTCAAGCAGTTACCAAATTGTACAAAAATGTAGACATGCTCATAACATACGTGCGCTCAGTCAGCTGATATATTACACGTTTTTTAGGAAAGTGTTTATAAGTGTTTGCTTACCTCATGCGCTCTGTTGAGTCCTCCAACATCATGAATCCCTACTATAACAAAATACAACTCATCCTTATAAGAAATTCTAGAGAACTCTAGGGGTCTTCATCTAATGAAAAAAAAGGGATGCTAAAGCCCTAGTATCACATATTTGAGCTAAGGGGTGTTTGCCTTGCTCTCTGGGCGAGTGTGCGCTCCCGAGGGTGAGCGTTCGGCCAAAGAGTTAAGACTCGGCCAAAAACTCCAAAGATATATTTTGGGCTTCTATCTAGAACCATGGGTTGGTACATCTCTTCCCAGGCTCTAAATAGACACATCCAAGTACAAAACATACTATCATACAACTTTAAAGAAAACAAAGGCGGGTTGAAAGCTTTTCAAAATCATTCTTAGTTTCGTAAGAAAATGGGTGCAAGAGTTGGCCAAGGTATACTTGAAAAATGTATAAGCAATAATAGCAAACATGAAGAATAAGAAATAAATTAGAAATTACCTTGAGGATGGCAAGACTCCACCAAGGCTTCCCCCTTCTCTCTCAAAGGTCACTCCTCACTCTAGGGTTAAGGTTTATTGGTGTAAGAAGGGGTTGAAGTCGAAGGGCATAGCTTATGTAGGGGTTTGGGGTGTACTTTGGTATGAAAAAGTGAAGATTGGGTTAAAAATGCTTTTCAAAAATGTCAGCAAGCGCTCGTGTACTATTGGGCGAGCATTGAGGTACTATTACATAATGGGTAAAAAAGTTCAGGCGTACGTTTGGGTTTTGCCCAATGGTTTTGAAGACTGGCCAGCAAGCGCTCGTGTGGTCCCATGGCACGCGCTCGCACCTACGCGAAGAGTGGGAGCTCAGTGGTCCCCTAGCACGCGCTCGGCTAGTGAGGTGGTTTTGGGTTTTGGGGTTCCAAAAGTCTCAAGGGGTTGGGTTACTTGGAAAAGGTTTAGGTCTTTTGGTTTAAGGCTTTGCTTTAAGGAAACATTAATGTTGTGCCAAATGCCCACCTAAATTAATAGGCACATACTTGGTTCGTTTTACTCGCAAGTGCACAAGATCAAACGATAATATAGTTTGGCAAATACGAGATTATCCCACGAGGATTGTTGATTTTAATAAGAATTGATTTTTCCGAATTAAAAGATCAAAACTGTCACAGATTTGCCATGTTGAAAAATATAAAGATAATGAAAATGTTAGGGTTTTGATATCCACCACTAATCCGACTAATTAAGAAAATACTAGGCCAATGTTCCAATCATGTGGTATATTTAATGCTTGTCAACCTAAGTGCATGGTATTTACTCCTTAAGTTATTGGTCTCCCTAAGCAATGAATTAGGCATGGTATCTATTCTAATTCTTTTCTTCCCTAAATGATTTAGCATGGTATCTACTATGTTGTTCTTTAGGGAAACATAATTCTGTAGAAATCGACAAACACTCGAGTTCTAGGGTATGGTATCTACTCCTAGTTCCCATGTTGATTAAACCAAGAACTCGTGATGAGGTTCTTTAGTCACTTTAGTAAGCCCAAGATAGGTCATCTAAATAGATTTAACTAACAAATCCATACCATAAAATATGAGGAATTCAATCACATAGACATAATCAATGAAAATAAACCACAATATGATTGAAATAAAGGCATTAATATTTAATCTTAAACACAAATGATTAGGGCTTCAATCTCGCCCTAACAAAGAGTTTAGTTATACATAATGAAACTAAAAGTAAAAAGAAAAGGGAAAGAAGAAACCGGAAAACGCTTCTTGAAGTAGCCTCCTATTCCTCTCTTCATAATTGTCAATTTTTCTAAGAGGCTTAGAGGTCTATGTATAGGCTTTAGGAAAGCGTAGAAGCCCTAGAAAACCTACTAAAATCGGATGATAGCCTCGTAGTTCAATTAGGGTTTGGAAAGCCTAATTTTAAGTGAGAAACACGTCTTTCTGCATCTAGACCGCTCGACTGCGCTCGATCTCAGGAGTGGTGTGCTCGAGCGCAAGTCTACGCTCAATCCTTCTACATGTGCGCTCGAGCGCTGATGTGCTTGAGCCTAGGTGTAGTGAGCTAGATCGCATTGCGCCTAGATACTTTCGTCATCCAAAACATCTAGCTTTTTTCCAAATTTGGTCTTTTATGCCCGAAACTTCCAAAAACACTTCATTTTCCATCAAACACCTAAAAATTGACAAAAACACAAAAATGAAGTAAAACAACACAAAATAGCACAACTAAGAAATTAATACAAATAAATTAAGGGGCTAAAATATATATATTTTAGCACTCATCACACCCCCAAACTTACATATTGCTAGTCCCTTAGCAATGCGAAACTAAAAATAAAAAGAAACAAAAACAAAACTACTCTATCTCCACTGTCATAGGAAACACGATTACATTTAGCATATGCAACAGGCTTTTTAAACCCCTAGGCATCCCTAGTAGGACAAGTGAAGTCTCATGAAGGTTTAATAGAAATGTTACCCATAAACATTATGCAAAATTCATATTGTCCCCAAGACTCAAGTACCACTTAAAAACTATGATTTTCGTTCATTAGTAAGCTTAAAAAGATAAACTTCATCTTCACAATAAATTGAATTTTAAAGTCTAATCACTTACAAAAGGCAGGCAGAGGCATCACAAGTTCAAAACAGTGTAACGTGAACTAATATATAAATATGAAGCTTCCAAGTAGTTCTAATGTGCAATATCTCAATATCTCAACTTCCACTGACCCTTATCAAAATGAAAACTATGGCATGGAGTCAAATTATTATTATTATTATTATTATTTTTCTTTTTGGTCAAGCTGTGCAATGTTTGGTTCTCTTAAGCTTTCTAATTGACCCATTTAAAGAGTGTTAGGCCAATGCATCTCAAACCAGATGGTTTTAGGGCATTAGGTGTAAACAGTGCTAAAGATTTACTAACTCGAGTCAAAAAGGCTACAGAACTAAACTAGCCATGATATTAACCAACTCAAAACTTTCGCCTTTTAACGTGAACACTCATTGCTTAATGAGGCAAAAGGTCCAGTTACTTAGTGAAAAACTTAAATGCAAGCACACTTGTCATTGAAAAATTGAACTACTAAAACAAATAAAAAAGGAAAAAAAAAAAAGAAAGAAACTAAAGATAAACCCAAAAATAAATTGAAAAACAATGAGCACTATGGGGTGCCTCCAATGAGCGCTAAGTTTAACGTCTTCAGCCAGACTGTGATGTTTCTTTTAACCTTGAAGCACCAGTCTTTTCTTCTCTTGCACCAAAAAGAATGAATTTTTCCTACTACAGGATAATTCCAAATGTCTCTAGATAGGGGTAGATCATTCTGAGCATTCTTGAACAGTTTCTCATCCGGATGGGAATCATGAACTGTAGTAAAGTGAGAAGAATACTCAGGGAGTTTTTCTACCTCGTTGGTCTCTTTATGTTCATCACATAGCCTCAAGAGACTTCTCTCCTGGCCTCTTGGTACTTCAGGAATAGAAGCTGATGTTGAAGAAGTCTCTATGCTCTCTTCTTTTTCCCGATGTGGTTCTTGTGAAACCTTAATTTGCTCCTCCTTCCTCTCTTCTACTTTCCATTGGAATTGGCCATCGACTGATTTTGGAGCTCTTCTTCTTTGAGGATATTTGATATTTGCTTGAGGTGAGCCTCTATCCTGGTAATTGATTCAGAGTGAGAGTTCTCCATCTCCTGTAAATAGTTTACCATCTGAGTAGACTCGCACATAAAATTCAACATCTTACCTTTAAGATCAGAAACCGTCAAAAGAGATGGTTTCTCTTGGTATTATTGTTATGGCGGCCAATAGATGGGAGATAGCTCCTTTTCTTAAGCTTCTATTTTGGCGTTGATGGATTGTAGCAGTTGATTGTTGGTCTCACATTCACTCAGAAGAGATGAAAAGTCATAACTCTTCGGAGGAAATGGCTCCTCTTCTTCGTATTGTTGAGGCCAATAGATGGTAGATGGCTTCTCTTGAGCTTAGGCTTCGATGGATTGCAGCAGTTGATTACTGGCCTCCATTTGGCTGAGAATAGCTGCCACATTTTCTTTAAGGTTAGAATTCTTCAGAAGAGGTGGCTTGGCCTGATACTGCTGTTTTGGAGCTTGAGATTGATCATGGAATTGCGGATATGATTGATGGTGCAGTTCATGGAATTGGGGAGCATGATTTTCAGAAGCTTGAGCTTGCTATGAAAGATGAGGCTGGTGGCTCCATGTGGAGTAAAAGTCATTCCCTGGTGTAGAGAACAGTGTGCTCATATAAGGTGTTGGAATGACTACCCACATGAGTAAAACAAAAGAAAATTAAATAAAAGGAAAATAAAACCAAAAATAAAACTTATGAAGATGCAGACTGGAATGACCCTGCATGAAAAGGAAAAAATCAGATATGTAATTAAAACAGTTTTCGTGCCGCTGTTCGAATGTGCGATCGATCGCACTGGCTTGTGTGCTCGATTGCACTGGTGCGCTCAATCCCCCTGGAATGGGCACTCGAGCGCACCTCCATAAACAGCACACAAGCTGCAGAAACTAGAAAACAAAAACTTAAATTAACAATTAAAAATAAATAAATAAATAATAAATGAAAAATTAATTCCACACAAAATCAAATAATCCCCGACAACGGCGCCAAAAACTTGTTGTACCAAATACCCACCTAAATTAATAGGCAAATACTTGGTACGTTTTACTCGCAAGTGTACAAGATCAAACGATAATATAGTTTGACAAATACGAGATCATCCTACGAGGATTGTTGATTTTATCAAGAATTGATTTTTCTAAATTAAAAGATTGGAATTGTCACAGATTTGCAATGTTGAAAAATATAAAGATAATTAAAAGGTTAGGGTTTTGATATCCACCTCTAATCCAACTAATTAAGAAAATACTAGGCCAATGTTCCAATTATTTGGTATATTTAATGCTTGTAAACCTAATGGCATAATATCTACTCTTTAAGCTATTGATCTCCCTAAGCAATGAATTAGGCTTCTTTTCTTCCCTAAATGATTTAGCATGGTACCTACTAAGTTATTCTTTATGGAAACATAATTCTATGGAGATGGACAAACACACAAGTTCTAGGGCATGGTATTTGTTGATTAAGCCAAGAACCCTTGGTGAGGTTCTTTTGTCACTTTATTAAGCCCAAGAATCGATCATCTAAATTGACTTAGCTAACATATCCATACCAAAAAATATGAGGAATTAAATCACATAGACATAATCAATTAAAATAAACCACAATTTGTTTGAAACAGAGGCACTAATATTTAATCTTAAACAGACATGGTTAGGGCTTCAATCTAGCCCTAATAAAGAGTTTAGTTACACATAATGAAACTAAAACTAAAAAGAAAATGGAAAGAATAAACCGGAAAACGCTTCTTGAAGTAGCCTCCTATTCCTCTCTCCATAATTGTCTATTTTTCTAAGAGGCTTAGAGGTCTGTTTATAGGCTTTAGGAAAACCTAGAAGCCCTAGAAAAATTAATAAAATCCGATGATCGCCTTCTAGTTCAATTAGGGTTTGGAAAACCTAATTTTAAGTGAGAAACACGTCTTTCCGCATCTAGACCGCCCGAGTGTGCTCGATCTTAGGAATGGTGCACTCCAGCGCAAGCCTGCGCTCGATCCTTCTGCATGTGCGCTCGAGCCTAGGTGTAGTGAGCTCGATCGCACTGCACCTGGATGCTTGCTTCATCCAAAACTTTCAGTTTTTTTTCAAAATTTGGTATTTTATGCCCGAAACTTCGAAAAACGCTTCATTTTCCTTCAAACACCGAAAAAAAAAACACAAAAAAAAAAAAAAAAAACCACAAAAAAACACACACACACGCAAAGGAAGTAAAACAACACAAAATAGCCCAACTAAGAGATTAACACATTTAAATTAAGGGGATAAAATATGTATTTTTTAGCACTCTTGAATTAACTATTTTAGTAAGAAATCGTTAAACTTTTAAAATGGGTGTTTTGTTGGGGTATTACACAAACGTTTGGGCTCGAGGCCGAAGGTTCAGCCAAAAGGTGCGAACGTTCTCTATTGGGCATAAATTCATCTTGAACCAAACAACCTTCTAATCACTCCTAAGCAAGTTCTAAGACACAACAAGGTTCTTAATATATTCCTAGCCCAAAATAAGATCTTCATGTAGAATAAAATACGTCCAAGAAGAATGTAATGCTAACCCAAGCTTAACCTAATATAAAGGAAATAACATAACTAGAAGCTTAAAACTACCAACTAAGCTAACTATGAAAAAGCACCTAAACAGCATAATAACCAAGTGAGGAACAAGTTAGGCTTAGAAGACTACCTCCTTGAAGCAAAACTTCTAAAAAATCTCTCATTCTCCTTCAAAAACTCTCACAACTCACAAAATCACTCAAGTAGAGACTCTAGAGCTCAAAAGGGGCGGAATGAGGCTTAAGGGTCGAGTGGAGAGGAGTATTTATAGGGCTGGAAAGGCTATGGGCATTGCTATGATACATCAATACGTCACTGAACATTCGGTACTTATGGGCAAACGTTTGAGTACTTTGCACAGCTTTTGTTGGGCATTTGGTCAATATCCAACGGTCTAAAACAGATCAACGAACGTTTGATACTTATGGGCGAACGTTTGGGTGTACTTTTGAACTTACGCTTGCAGATCTTGTCTGTACATTCTTGACACAGTGTCACCGAACGTTTGGTACTTCTGGCCGAATGTTCGGTACTTCAGTGAACGTACGGTCCCATCATAGTGTTGAGTAAAACAACCATAACTTTTGCTACGGGTCTCGAAATTGCACGTGTGACCCCATTCCAAAAAGCTCTTTCCGAGACAAACGTCATAGTATCCATCCCAATATTTTTGAGTACCTTATTGGGATTCAACAATCTAAGATTTCCATCTTAAGATGGTGTTTCCAATGCTTTCTCGTCCTTTAGGAATTATTCCTTAACCTTCACACTATAATTGATCCCACACTCATTGATTACCATGTATAAGTTGATTCTTCAGTACTACAGGCATCGGTACCTCTGTTGAACGTTCGGTGCAACAGTAAATTCTTAAAAGTCCAAAGTCTTACACTTTACCAAATGAGAACCAACCCTAGCATCATAATTAGAGTACATTTAATCCTAATTTATTTTCGGGGTATTACAGTCTGGGTGACACATGGCTACAAGGAAGAGAGCAGAGAGTGTGGTGTATGTGATACACGCACTCCACTAGTAGTTGCGTCATGGTGCGTTAAACCCATGCGTAGGATATTCACCAGCGCGTCCAAGCTTTGTTGGTGGCGTTCTAGGTGGATATATGACCATTGGCGTCGGATCTATGGAACGGTGTGGAAACCAATCTGATCGACTGGACGTGGTAGCGCGTGGTAGAATAGCAGCACCTTCGGGCGGCGTGTGTAGGTGCGTGGATGATTCGATAAGTCTATACTTGGCGGATCTAAACTCGTCGGGCCCTTATCTGTTGATTGACCCTTTGTGGCGACGCGTAACAGAATAGGCATATTCTTCAAGGGTCGTGGCAACTTGTTTGAACACCGTTGGCAGCGAATGGAATGACTTTTGAGGCTTTGGGCAGAGAAAATTTTGGTGGCGCTTGATGTCGGGCGATGAGACTAAACTTTATTAAAGGAAACGGCAGAAAAGATGTTGTTTATTGAAGGCTACAGAAAAGTGGCTTCGATACCATGTTAAATATATTGTAAAGAAGAGAAATGAGAGAAGAGAGAGCAAAAACATATAATGAACTACATTGTAGTAAGACTAATTATATTGAAGTATTACAGAGGCCTCTATTTATAGAGATGCTATGAGTGATAGGCAAGTAAACCTAATAGATTAAAGAAATGTAAACCTAGTAGACTAAGGAAACCTATAATACATAAGGAAAGAAATAGCCAGAGAATAATATTCTTAATAGTTTTGGATGGTTTGATGAAAGAAAATAGATGGAAATGTATTTTGGTATTGTTGTTTGGAGTGCACGGTTTATTTTTGGGTTAAAACCCCTTAGTAAATCTGGGTCCTCTGCGGTGGTATGCACTACCGCATAGAAGCCAAGTCCATCTTTTTATACATAAAAGATTGAGTTCGTTGTAATTATAAGGGAAAATTTTACTTTAAACCCTTGATCTACCACGCGTTTTGAGAAGATTCTAAATTTAAAAAAATTCTTAATTTCACCTTCTGAATTTTTAATTTGATGCAATGTACTTCCCCCCGTCAGTTTTTAAACGTTAAAAGTGATAAAATGACCATTATACCCCTGACTTTTTTTATAAAATTACAAATTTTCTCGTAATTTCAAATTAAAAATAATAATAAAAAAGTTATTATATATATATATATATAAATCACAAGGTGACCCACAGTTGGTCACCTTGTGACCTTTTTTTTTCTTCATTTTTTTTTTTTAAAAAAAAGGAAAAATCGAAGGGTAATTTGATCTTTTTAGGAGTTCTCGCTAGGGTTTAATGACAAAAATTGACAGAGGAGTAAATTGCATCAAATTGAAAGTTCGAGGGGTAAAATTGAGAGTTTTTGAAATTTATGGGGTCTTCTCAAAATGTATAGTAATTTAGAAATCCTTTGTGAAATTTTTCCTAATTATAATAACTTATCAACACGTTCATGTTTTTGTATACGAACCTCCACGGTGCTGGTTTGTATTGGAATTGTTGAAAAAAAAAAAAAACTAAACTAAACTAAACGCGTTAACCTACATGCATATACATATGAAATCATTTTTCCAAAAGGGATACAGAGTCGATCATCTAATCACGTACTCTACTGTTCCTTTTATAATACTATCTAGACCATGAGTTTAGACTTGATTCGTAATTGGTCATCAAACACTAAGTCACCTTGATGAAAATATTTTATTTAAGAAAAAGATCTGGGTTTCAGTTTTTAATTTAAATAAGTTGAATAAAGTACAATATGTATTTTTTTTTTTTTCCTATTGATGTTAATGTATTGATAGATCTAAGTCTTAAGATTATGTGGATTTTAAATATTTAATTGTCAAAAATTATTTTAAACTCGTAACACATGTATTTTTATTACAGCAAAATCCTCAACACGCAAATCCATCATGTGTTATTAAATTCAAACACGTCGTGAAAAAAAAAATTATATACAATTTAAATGAAATGTAAAAACACTTTGAACAAGCAAGGAAGCATTACTTTCATTAAAAATTTTGTTGATCTTCAATGATATTAAAAATGCTCTCAGCAGTTTTGTTCGTCATAGCAGCATCTTTTAACAAAACCCCTCTAAAATCTTTAAAAAAAAAAAGAGTCCTTCCTTTCCAGCTAGCAAACATAGGCAATCGTGCTGGAGACCTTTTTGGCACTACTCCCTTTTGTTTATTTGATGCGGTGATCACTCCATTGAATCTATCAGCTCACATGCATTCCACACTTTTACCCTCTCTTTCTCATACGGCATACCTTATCCTAGGCCTTTTTCATTTCTTCCCAACTGGTTAAAATTAGCCTACACTTTCTCTTTTCCTACTTTTATTTTTTATTTTTTAATTAGTATTTTAACCTTTCATTAATAAAACAAGACTAACAGCTACTTTTAACAGCTACAATGTCAAGAATACAATAAGAGGCTTTCTCTATATGGACTAAATCGTCCATAAGAGAAAGTCCTTGCTTAGCTAACCTATGAGCTACCCTATTTCTCTCTCTCTCTCTTAACATGGGATACTTTCCAGCATTGTAAACAAGCATGATCTTTGCAACATCAATAATTTGGCCATATCTACACCAATTCTTATCATCCTTTTACAATGCATCACTTGAAGGGCATCCCCTTCTAATTTCACTTGTTGGACTCCACATTCTTTAGCAAAAAAATCACTTTTAGTGTGGCAGTAGCCTTAGCAATACTCAAATCTATGGTGTATTGTCTGGGAGCGCTTAGCGTTGCTAGCACCTCCTCCTTATAGTCTCGTACAACCACCCTAATGCCCTTTCCTACTATTTAATTTTATCGACGGTTGCATCCTAGTTGACCTTGACATAATTCATTGTAGGTGCCAACCACTTCTAGGCAAAGTAATAGCACTATCTTTGATTCCAAATGGCTTTTCATTAGCCTTTCTGAACTCGTTAAGTGATTCAACAGCTTTATGCACAAGAATAATCGGAGAATGAACCAAACTTCCAAAGAAGACAGAATTCGTCAACATATCTTAGTGTCGATCGTATGGTGATTGTTTTTCTTGTCTACAGAATTTGTCTCCACTTTTTTGCATAATTGCATTTTATTGTGCATTGGGGTCAAAACTCGTTCTTTTCATAATGCCTTAGCGAAACAGTCAAATGGAGGTAAGTTGGCAACGTAGGAGTACTCTGTCGGCAATTCGAGATTTTCCACCAATAGAAAAACATGTGATTGTCAATAAACAAATTAAAAGAAAAAAAAAAAAAAAACGAACAGGAGGTCGTTGCTAGTTCTACGCAATTAGCGATGGCATATCATTACATGTGTTGAAGAAGGAAATATTGGCAACGATCATAAAATGATTGAAAAAGGAAAAGATCAAATTTGCAACATTAACATTCCATCTGCATAAGCGATTTCCTTGTATAGATTGAAGATCACAACATTAATTCTTAACGACTATGTAAACCAAGCCTTTTTGTATAAATACACTCTCATGTAAATCGATTATGATCAAGTAATACACAAGTATTATTCTCTTCATTTTCTTGGGTTTTATCCAAATGCAATGAGATTCTACTTTTCTAGGAACATAAAATGAAGTCACTAAAAGGTTGCTTTGCAACGATATAATTTGTCATCACTAAAACGTCGTCGCCAACCTTTTTTTAATCGCCGATCACTATTGCAATCGATTTATTGCAACAACTTGATGACAAGGAAATTTTAATACACTAAATTTTAAAAACGCAACTCTTATACAACTCATCTACAATTGGATTGATGTGGAGTGCCCAATAACCATTTTGATTTATGAGCATTTTTTAATAAAAGTTAATCAAAACCCAGTATTGCAAGAGTTGTATAGGAGTTGAGTTAGTAGCTTTGCTGATATTCTTTTCATTTGTTGATAATTTTCAGCCATGGCAATAAGATTTCTGCTACAACTTATAGTTGCTAACAATCAACAATGCATGGTCATCTGTGTTGCATTTGGTTGATCATTTAGAACGTAAACTTATTGCTTTATTATGAGAAATATCCTCCTCCCATGTTAGAGCAGTGCGAGGTGAGTGATATCAAATGGATAAGCATCACTTGGAGACTCAGCTTTGTATCCTCTTCTAGCATACAACTCATATAGGATTTCAGTGGGATGGAGAGCATCCCAAAATAAATATTGGCTCCGGTTACTGCATGGATTTCCAAATGGAACGCATAGACCAGTAACGCTCGACACTTTGCAGCAGGGAACATCTGCAACCATGGAAGCTGACACATGCAAAATTCCATCTCAATCACACACACATATATATAAATCCATAATATATATGATTAGATAATATATATATACCCATAGATGAACTGCTCGACGCGATTCCAGTAGAGTTGATGAAGATAAAAGTAGCATTGATTAGATTTTGATTGAGCTGAGCCACCAGTGATTTAAGCCCATCATTGAAAAGTTCGGCCGCATTGTTGATGTTGTCCACACATGCAGAGACATTCGTTCCACTTCCACATGAATTCCGTTCGTATGGAGTACTGCCTAACGCACCCAGCCCGTATACGGCAAATTTCCTTGCTCCATACTTGTACAAAGTCTAGCATCAACACATTAATCAAAAGTATTAAAAGTTTTTGAAGGAGATTCAGGTTCTTTCTAAGAACCTGCCCAAATTTATCCCGTTACCGACTTAATATTTAAGAGATAAAACCAACTACAAAAAGTATATATGAAGAAAGTGTGCTAACTTCTAACCGTTAATTGCTGAGATAATTGGTGATTGAGAACAACAGCATATTGCTGTGGGGTGTATATTCGGCTAGTAAGGAAGAACCGCGGCAAGAAGTAGTTATTAACATAGTCGTTGCTACCAATTGCAACAACATATATGCACTTGCTTAGGTACTCTGCAGCTGATTTGTTATGATTTCCCAACATCTGGTTCATCTCCAACACCGTAATCTGGTGATTTTGCAACTGCTGATCCATGCTTATCTGATCACCCTGCAAATGATGAACCAAATTGTATATTATTAACTTGGCAGTCTTTTAAATTCTTCTTTCGATGCGTTTTTTAAATGGAAGCGATGCATGCTACCATTGCGCATGAACTGTAGATATATATGATGGCAAATAATGTGAAAGCTAGAAGAGAGAAAAAGATTGATGAAAAGCGTTAGAGCTACACACTACAAAAAACCTGATGTTTTCTAACGTGCCAAACAATAATAAAATTTTGCCACGTCAGTAATTATTGATGTGTCAAAAGTAGCACGTCAACAAATTTTTTTTTGACATGCCAAAAGTGGCACGTCAATATTTATTGACGTGTTGAATCTAACACGTCAGGATTTACGGACGTGTCAATATTTGACACATCAATACATTTGAATTCAATTTAATTTTAACACATTTTATTTAAATAACTTAATATTGTATTGTATTATATATATATATATATATATATATATATATATATATATATATTTTTTTTCTAAACAAATTAGGAATTGGTATGGGGAAATTGTATTTTATATATTAAACAATATTACAATGGTCGCTATTTATAAAGAGGTTAGGAAGGGTGAACCTAAATAAGGAAGATAATAAACCCTACAAGAAAACCGAATTAATAAAGCATAATTAGACACCGTAAGATATATTTTACTTCTTGTTACCAGTTCTTGTGCAGTTTCACTGCGAATTCCCCCTCCACCTGATGCATAATTGACACCTTTGAGTATTTCCTCGCCTTTAGCATTAGCGAAAGGTGGAATGTAATCGTCGAATCCAAGAAGTTGAGCTGTAATGAGAAAAGTATTCAAAAGCATCATACTTTGGGAAATTATTAAGAATATGTAATGAGAAAGTGTTCAAAGTATATATATATAAATGCAGACCAAGGATATCGATCACATTACGACCGTTGGTAAACCTTCCTGTAGGCCCCATGGGGAAATCAATCCCATAAGGTGGATAATTGGTTTTTGCCAATGTAAAAAGATTGTTGTTGTTCCCATTATCCGACAAAGAGTCCCCAAAAACGAAGAGACAAGGCACTTGTGGGTTTCCAAATGCATTACAACTGTAATGTTGTTGCATGTTTGATAGCAGCAAGAAAACAAGCAGCATCCACAACATTGTCTTATTTATCTGAGATGCCATTGAAATTTTGAGAAACTAGGAAAGGAGAATATATCAGATGAAGGTGAAATCCAGAAGGGTGTTGCCCAAAGATGAACAAGAAGAGAAGTATATATTGTGAGGAGCTAATTAATGACACTTAACTTCTGAATAAAGATTTTCCTAGATCGGCTCCCATTAAAACCAACCACAAATGAATTACCTTAGCCCTAAGGCAAAGGCTACTGAGATTAATATTTCTAATTACCTTAATTGTCAAAGAATTATAGTATCTAGTATTACTCGACCCCATTTAGGATCGCCTAGTCATTAATTCACAACTACTTATTCACCACAATTAATTAATTAACTAAGGGCAAGTATCATATGCAAATTCAATCTACTCTATATTTTCTAGATTACTGGAGACATCATAGCCCAGACCACTAAGGAGCAAGGGTGTACAAATCGGAGTAAGAGCATGTTTGAAATTGCGTTGAGAAGTAAAGCTTTTAAAGTTCAAAAGAGTTTTTTGAAAAAAGCTTTAATTTTACTTTTCTCAAAAGTTCTTTTTTTCTATTTTCAAAATTTTGAAAATTTTTACCAAATATTTAAACTTTTTGTTTGGTACATCTTTCTAGCGATTAATTTTTTTTTTTTAAAAAAATTTTAAATTTTAAATTTTTTTTATTACCTTTTTTTAATGCAATCACAAACAGGCTTTAAAAGCTAATTAGGTGTAGAGCATTGGGGCCTGTAATTTTGCAGGCCAACTACGTGTTTTTGAATAAAATTACAAAAAAATTTCCGTTTGAGAGTACTTTTGAGTAGGAGAAAAAAAAAAAAGAAGTTTGAAAACAAGAAAAATCCATCTTATCCTTACCATATTGGCGTAACAAATATACAAGAAAATAACAGAATATGATGAAAATATTATTAAAATAAAAAGTCAATAGTGATTTTACAACTGCACGCATGCCCGGCAATAAGATTGGTGGTGACCACTAGCCTTCTCATCCTAGCTAGTCTCACAAAGCTACTCTCACCTCTTTCCTTCTGGCACGTGATTAGGACGGAGTTAGCTATGAAAATGAGCAGGAGCCATAGCTAAAAAATTTAGCTGGTAGAGGCCATTAAAAATAAAAAATAAAAAAATAATCATAATTTTTTTTTTTTTGGTCATTTGGGGAGATCCTGGCCACTGCCAGTACTCCCGTTCCTCCATCACTGCATGTGATCATTTGTGGCGTAATCAATCTTGAAATTTGAAAAAAAATGAAGCCATTTTGAAAATGATGCTAATACGCAACAGAAAAATAAAGCAGTTTTAGGATTATCTCAAGCCATTATGCTCAAGCTGAATCTCTAATGCAACAACACCTCAACAAGAAGAGCTCCGTGAGAAGAGTAGCAATTAAACAAAAAAAATAGGGGTGTTAAGAGAACAAGCTGCTCACGAGTGAGTCCGGATTTGGCTCGTACTCGACTTGAATATTAAATGAAGTGTTTCGAGAACATGAATTCTAATTCGAATATTAAACGAAGCAAGTTCAGCTCGACTTGGCTAAGTTCGTGAGCAAGCTCGTATACGGCTGGCCTCGTTTATTAGGCTCGGCTTGTATATTTTTTAATAAGTAACAAATAACAATATATATTCAACATTATTTAATAATAACAAATATATTATATACCTTTGTTAGTTAGTTTTTTGTTGTTTATACATATGTATGTATATATATATATTATATATTATGTATATATTATATAAACACACATAAGAAATATATATATATATATATATATATATATATATATATATATATATATATATTAAATATAAATTATACATTATAATTACAATTTGTGGTAAGTAAAAACTTAAAAATGTGAATTTAAATCATATGTCGTAAATCGTGATTATGAGATCAAATAATATAAGTATATAAACTTGACCCATATAATGATACAATTATATAAGTATATAAATGTTTACATATAAGATACAATATATATTAATATTGACATTATATACTTAAGACCCGTGTTAAGCATTAACATTTTAACATATTAACTAAATAATACTATAGGTAATTAATATGATAATAGTGATTAGTGTAATTGGCTCGTCATTAGATAGTTTATATTTTGAAAATTGGAATCATATATCACATAATCATTAATCATTATATAATATGGTATTTAATCAATGCATTATAATTAGATAATGTATTCTTAGAAAACGTATATCACATTACCTTAAATCTAAGATAATATTAATATGAATTGTGAGATAATATGATCATATAATTTAAGTATGAGTTTATGACTAATTTAGGACTTAGAGTTTGAGCATTACTATTATATTATAAGTTCTATTAAAAAAAGTTAATAAGTTAATAAGATAAATAATTGAATGTATGGAGTAGGAGAAATATTGTAAAACGTAGTCACAAATAATTGAGTAACTTGAATTGTTGGCTTCGCTAAACTGTTTCGCAATCCCAATTTCCAAAGTGTGAGGTGCATGTTTACTACAATCGGCACTTTAAAAAAAAAAAGACTTTAATTGTTTAAAGTCGGCATTACTGCTCAAATTTTGTTTTGTTTTTTTGTTTTAAGGGCCAGAAAAAACTAACTGGCCTAAACGGTGCGTTTTCTATAAGTTCAAACAGTTCATCTTCATCAACCACTGCATCAACCCAAAACCCTGAATATCTCTGCCCCTGCATGATCAACCCAAAACTTGGGTCTCTTGAAGAATATCTCTGCCCCTGCATGATGCAGGCTGCATCAACCCAAAAATCTGAACACACCAACAGCAAACCAAACCATCCATCAGAGCCAGCAACCCCACAAGAACCACTGTGTCTCCACCTCACAATTCCCCCAAAGCACCCGACCCAGCCTCCCAAATGCACCTCCAACCAGTGTGCAACATCACACAAACCACAAAATCAAATACCCAGAACCCAAAGAAATCCAATCAGAAAATCCCCACTGTCAACCACCAGATGCCGTCAATGCTGCACAAAATCGCCGGCAACACTGCAAACCTGGTTTGCAGATGAAACCGTGCTGCCAACGTTGCAGCCCATGCCCGAGTCCAACCAAACTGCCGTCAGCCCAACCGCATCACTCTGCCGCCGATCTCCGAAGAGGCGCTCTGAACCCACACCATCATTCCAAGTCCAACTGTCTTGATCGGTCTTCACGACACTTTCACACTCTTGGGCCTCGCTCTTGCTTCTATGGTGCTAGAGACAAAAAGTTAGTTGCTTGAACGGAGAAGAAGAGAAAGAAAATTGTAGGGGAAAGAAGGGTTGGGCTGCTCGTTGAAGAAGAAGAAGGCAGATAAACACCAGAAGCGTAGAAATAATAAAAGGAGGCAATACAGTTAATTACATATAACTGGTCCCACATCGCTAAGAAAATGAAACCTCCCAAGCTTGTTTTTCTATAAAAAAAGAGGCATACCGTTTGTCTCTAACTCCAACACCCAAGCCAGCTTATTGAGTTGCTTAAAAACTAAGGCAGCAGCTGGGTGTTGAGTTGTGTCTTTTTGAGCTGAGTTTGCCCAGCTAGCATTCGCTCGAGCAAGGGATAATCCTTCGTGAGCAGAGCTTGAACACAACTTTAAGGCTCGTGGCAAAGCTCGTTCTGACCAATGTCTAATTGCCTTTAGCGATGGAAAACAAGGAATAAAATGAAACGATATTAAATCAAGAGATAAATGTAAATGAAATGATATAAATTAAAGAGATAAATGTAAAATTGGTTATTTTGGTTGGTTTAAATTATAAATTATTTTATGTGATATAAAAAATAATTTATAAGTTTACGTAGTTTTCCTAAATTATAAATAACTCTATGAGATATAAAAAATAATTTATAAATCTTCATGGTAGGTCAAAATATCAGTTTATTACCTTTAAATCAATTTTTATACTCTAAAGACAAATGCCAGTTTAATAAAAAGAGTAACCCGATTTTTTCCAATTTAATTTGAAGGAAAACTTTGTCACAATTTATTAACTTGAATGTTGTCTTTATTTATTTTTCAATAGTTAGAAGATGTGGCCGTCAAATTCTCGCAAAATGCTCCCAAATCGTGGCGAGGAAGATGAAAATGAGAGAGGGCTACGCACAGAATAAAATTTTGGGGATAAAAGAGATAGGTTAATTTACTTAAGAAGTATGACTTGAAGTGATGGTTGATGTGTAAGCTTTGCTTGTGTTCTAAAATGTTGTAAAAAATTCTAGTTGTCATTTTTTAAATACATAAATTAATAATAACATGTGTCGCATTTTTATTGGGTATAACATGACGAAGTAACAGATTTTGTTAAGTTACTTAACGAAAATTGATTTCAATGAGCAAACTGTTATTTTCGCCTACCTTGAGGGCCTATAAATTATTTTTTATACCACAGAGAGTTGTAATTTACACCAACTGCATAGACCTATAAACTATTCTTTATACCATAAGAAGTGATTTGTAATTTATGCCAATTTATGCCAACCACATAGACCAATTTTATATTTATCCCTAAAATCAAATCAATTGTAAATTATTGCTGATTCCATAATCTTAGGTAATTTATTGTAGAATAAATTACCGTACACCGTAATCTTTATTAAACTATATACATGTGTGGCATATATGTGATAGGTCATACCAGGTAGGAAATTTATGCTATTAACCCACCTAAAGCATTCTAAAATGTTAAATTACTTCTAAACGCTTACTATATGTATAGCTGAAAAAAAGTAAATAAAGTAAAATTCACAAACCCCATCATCCATCTCTCTCAAACGCATAAATGCCATGGTACCTAGCTCGAAGAAGACTTTTCTGGTCTCCGTAATCAAGTTGCAACTTAAGATCGCTATGCTAAGCTTTGGCTTCAATTTTCTTGCCAAGCAATAAGGGTATTTTTTTTTTAAAAAAAATTATTAACAAAAACGATTTTTTTTTTTTTTTTTTTTTTTAATTTCCACTCCCTTTTTTCATTTTTTTTTTTTAATTTTTAGTTTTTTTTTTTTTTTTTAGTTTTTTTTTTTTTTTTTTTAAATTATTTTAATTTTATTAAGGATATTTTTGTTATTAGGTGGGATATTGACAATTTTTTATAGTTTGGAGAAGAAATTGTCCCAATTGAAAGTTTGGAAATAAACACTATCAATCAATTGAGTTGTAGTTTGAGGGGGGTATATGAACTTCTCCCAATTTTTTACTCAATAGAAATTTTCACTGCCATGTCAGATAATGTATACTTTAAAGTGTTGGCGTGAGTGTATGTGTATCATTTATCGTTATACAAATATGCCGAGATAAGAAAAACATATTATGATGACAATAACATTAAAATAAAAGCCAATGGTAGGATTGCATGCCCATAAAAGGTGGTGACCACTAGTCCTCTTGTCCTAGTCTCACAAACCTATTAGCTGTTTCTTCCTTGGACGTGATTAGGGCCTTTATTTGTTTTGTTTTTTTTTTTTTTTTTTGTTTTTTTTACAAGTGCTATAAATAGAGACTATTGTCTACACGTAGATTGTCTTAGTCATTACAAAATGTTGTAAGTATACTATAGGATGTGTATTGAATATTCTTTAGTAACTGGTTTCCTGCGTTTAGTTGTGTTAGGGGTGAACACCAATTTTAGATACACAGCGGAATTAATCTACCCATCTTTGTGCAAATTAAATAATCACACCAGCAACCAAAAATAAAATCCCAATGCAGAATAATAATCAAGCAACCTCACAAGCAAGACACCAAGATTTTTAAGTGGAAAACCCTCCAATGTGAACTTAAAAATCACATAACCTAGTCCAGTCAAATCTTCTACTATCAACAATAATGAGTTTACAGTGTCTTCCCAAGAGAAATATCTAGAGGTTATCACCACATCAAGAATACATGCATTCTTGGATTAAACATAAATTTATCGCTCTAAAGTCGATTTCAAAGAGTAAAGAAAGATTTCACCAAGTAGGTGTTAGCAACCAAGCGACTAGAGAGGCATTCCAATGATCGACACCAGTCAATATGTAGCACTCGTCGTCAGGAGCAACATACTAAAATTGCCTTAAGATCGGACCACAAACGACCTTCCAATCTTAGATGGATGTGATCAGGCAAAACCCTTTTTTTCTCCTTTTTCTTTTTCTTTCTCTCCGTACAGCATGCGGCGCTATTCTTTCTTCTCTCTCTCTCTTTTTTTTTTTTTTAGTCTCTTTTGTCTCACATTAACCACATGCACAATGTGTTCTTTTATACTACAAACAAAACACTTTTGATTTGTTGTAGCCTTGTGGTCCCCACATAAGAGGGACCACCCAACAAATCTCCCCCTCCAGACTATGTGGGGGCTTCACCAAGCCCGCCACGCTTCTACAAATTTCAAGCTTTCGCATAGGCAACGGTTTAGTCATCATATCTGACCCATTCTCATCAGTATGTATTTCTCAATCTGTAACAGCTTATCCTCCAGTGCATCATGAATCCAATGACACTTAACATCAATATTTTTCAATCTTGAACAGAAAGTTGAATTTTTACTAAGATGGATGGCACTCTGATTGTAACAGTAAAGCACATACATCTTTTACTGTAGACCTAGTTCTTGTAAGAACTTTTTCATCCATTACAATTCTTTGGCCGCTTCAATTATGGCAATGTACTCTCCCTCTATGATAGACAAAGCAACACATTTTTGCAATCTAGCTTGCCATGACGCTGCTCCCCCTTAAAGTATATTTTCTAGAATCAATATCTCCAGCCATATCTATGTCTATAAACTCATAAAACACCTGTTTACCACTGCCAAAGCACAAACATACTCTCAAAGTACCTTTGAGATGCCAAAGAATCCATTTCACAGTTGCCCAATGTTCTTTGCCAGGATTAGAAAGGAACCGACTGACAACTCCAACAGCATGAGCGATATCAGGCCCTCGTAAACACCATGGCGTACATTAAGCTACCCATGGTTGATGCATAAGGCATTTTCTTCATTTCATCATTTTCTTTCTCACTTGTAGGACTTTGCTTTGAACTCAACTTCAAATGATTTGCAAGTGTAGAGCTCCCCGATTTTTCCTTGCTCATGTTGAACTTGTCTAATACCTTCTCAATATAAACTATCTTGTGATAGCCACAATTTTCTTTTCTTCCTATCATGAGAGATCTTCATACCAAGGATCTGCTTTGCGAGTCCCAAATTCTTCACAGCAAAGAACATACTCAATTCTTTCTTCAGTTTGTCAATTTTACTAGTGTCATGAGAAACAATCAACATGTTGTCCACGTATAGCAGGAGAATAATAAATTCTCCATTAAAGAATTTCTTCATAAATACACAATGATCTAATGTAGTCCTGCCATACCCATGATCAACCATAAAGGAATCAAACTTCTTATACCACTGTCTGGATGCCTGCTTGAGTCTGTACAATCTCTTTTTTCAACCAACACACTAAATGTTCTTTGCCTTTAGCTGTGAAGGCCTCTAGTTGCTCCATATAAATTTCCTCCTCCAAGTCACCATGGACGAAAGCAATCTTCACATCAAGCTGTTCGATCTCTAAATTTATTTTGGCAACCAAACCCAAACAACTCTGATAGAAGACATCTTTACTACGGGTGAAAAAAATTCATCAAAATCAATGCCCTTCTTTTGACCAAATCCCTTTACAAGTAGTCACACCTTGTACCTTGGTTGTGATCTGTTTGGTTCAATCTTGCATCTGAACACCCATTTATTATTGAGTACTGATAAGTGCCAAATATTTCATATTTGGACCCCTTTATTTACATTAGCTAATCTTTTAGTTGTGTTGTTATTTAATGTTTTGTGTTAGTTTTGTGTTTTTAGTATTTTGTAGGTCATTGAAGAAAAACTACAGCTTTAAAGAAAAAAAATGCGAAGTTTGGAAGAAAACATACTTTGAGAAGACCTAGATGATGTGGTTAAGTTTAACCAAATCCAATAACATGTTAAATCGGATTAAAGATCAGATTTGATTAAAATTCAGATTTGATAAAATTTCGGATTGGATTCAAATTTAGATTTTGCACATATCTCAGTATTTTGACCATAACATTCCACTCAAATATCAGATTGAAGTGATTCAAGTGGCATTGGAAAGCTAACTCAAAATACTACAGTTCATTGTGAAATAGGATTTTCCTAATTCAGATGGTTACTATACCAAAATCGCCCCGAAATAAAAGAATACAAATCTTGACGAATCCTATTCCGATTTTAGACTTCTATTTTGATTGGGAGACACACCTCCGAATTATCTAGGTTTAATCGGGCTTCTAGGACTTCTCTAAGCTTATAAATAGACTTCTTTGCATTCAAGAAAATATACAATTCCAGAGACTAGTTTTCGGATACGATTTTGGAGACAGAATGTAATCCACAGCTTTTCTTTTAATTTAGTTTTTCTCTAGGGTTAGGTTTATATTTTAATTTCATAGTCGTGTGGAGCTAAATTCTCAACTAAGATTGGGGATGAAGCCTCACCGATGAAGAATAACATCGCTTTATTGTAAGTTTTTATTAGTCCGATTCTATTGATTTATTATTTCAATTATTTTACTTTTTTTCAATATGTGGCATGATTCTTTGATATCTTGTTGCGATTCAAGGATACACTTGATGATTTAGGATAATTTCACATAATTGATTGTTTGGTTTTTAACTCATAAAAATTAGATTTCCCTTGTGATTTGTTCCACAGATACATCTGGTGTTTCAATTAAATTTGGATTCCTTTTGTGATTTGGTCAATGAATGGATACATGAGATGGCTTTAATTAATTCTTTGAAGCATAGTAAAACATACATAAGATTTAAATTGTGAGAACTTCGGATTAATATTGATGAATATAAAATATGTTATGATTTGGTGAGTGTAGATTCCGCATTCTTAGTGCCTTTATCTATTGATTTACTTAGTTTGTTTAGTTTATGTTTAGTCTTTTAAATTTTCAAAACCAAAATCAAAACTCTTTTGGAACTAGATTAGGATTTAATTAGTTTAGATATAAATTGATCTTTCAAAAACACAATTCCCTGTTGGTTCGACCTTGCACTTGCAAAACATTATATTCCAAACGATTCGTTCATTTGCGAGTATTAAAATTTGCACAACAAGTTTTTACTTTTTGCTTTTTGTTTTTTTTTTTTTTTTTAGTTTTTTAGTTTTTTTTCTTTTTTTTAGTTTTTTAGTTTGTTTTACAGATTTGCCACAACACCTTCCGCACACCCTTGCTAGTGTGATTGATCGCAGCCCTGCTATGATCGAGTGCACTCGGGGCCAAGACAGAAAGCTCAAGCGCACCTGCGCTCATTAACTGCCGCATCTTCACTCAAGTGCGATCGAGCACACCCACAGCAAAGGTAGCAATTGCAGCAGTTCCGAAGATCTTCGCGAAAAATTTATTTTTGGTCCTTCTTGTGAGTTTTTAAATTCCAGTTTTATTTGTTTAGGTAGTTAGTCGTTTTTTTTTTTTATTTATTCTTTTAGTTTTTTATTTTTATTTTTTTATTTTTAAAAAATTTAAATGGTTTATATGTTATGTGGAATATTTGCATGCTAAAGAGTGAGGGTGAAGTATGGATTTCCGTTTAATAATTTTAATAATTTTTCTGTACAACATGCTTCTCCTAGTTGTAGGACACTAGCTCCTACCAACTACCCTCAAAATTTTTACCCACATGAACCATGATCATGCTGCTCCAATCCTTATCATAGTTCTAGTAATTGTCCATCCTGAGAACAATTTTCTAATTCTTCATATGAGCATATGAACACTAATTTCTCCAGCCCAGGGTTTACTTCAAATGCTAGTTATTACAACCCGGACTGGAGCAACCATTATGATTTCTCATGGTCAGCTAAGGCAACAGGAATTTATGCACACCAATTTGATGAATTGCACCATTCAGAATATCTGCAGTTCAATCATCAAGCTCAACCACCTGCGGATAAATCCATTACTCAAATGCCACAGCATGCACCACAGTCATCACTGGAAGACATGATGAAAGCATTCATGCAATCAATTGATAAGAACATGCAAGAGATGAAGCAAGATATGAACAGACTCAACTACAAACCATACAAGAACTGTGTCAATTCAATCAAGAGCTCAAAGATGCCAATACTCATGCTACCGCAGGGATGGAAGAATGGATTGGCAAGAGTGAGAATGAACATTCATCTGAACAACAACTTGACCCAATGATTCAATATTGGGACAATGAGAGCATAGACGATAACAATGAGGAAGAAGAGCTTCAAAGTCAGCTGATGGCTAAATGACACTATATGATTGTTGAGGATGAGTCCGAAAATTCTTATCATGAGCATGCCCAAGCCACCTCCAACTTTGAAAGAGCGGAAAGTGTTATAAGAAATTATATTCCTAAAGATGAGGTATTTTAATTTTGTCCAACTGCTCACATTGATGACTTAAAAAGGAGAATAGCGAAACTCAAGGTAGTTAGGTTGGCCTATATCAGAACTATAAATAAGTGGGGACTATCTCTATTTTGTGAATATTGTTATAATCCTACTCACCACCAAAGCGAATGTCCATTCATTTTACACTTCATGGTTGATGAGAAGGAAATTGTGGATAACAAAGAGGAGCACGTAGTGCAAGTTGAGCATGCTCAAGTCACCACCACACTTGAGAGTGAGAAAATTGTTGACAGCATTGAGGAGGAAGAAAAAGAAGTTGAGCACCATGAGAACAGTGAACCCCCAACAAATCTTGATCTGCCCAGTGACATGGAAGAGAGTATTGAAGCTCATGCCTACATCACGGTCCCTTTTGAGACACATCAAGAATCCAAAGCTTCATCGCCTGAATGTCTCAAAGAGCCATCTCATGTCAAGATACTCAAGGACTTGTGCACACAAGCACACAAATTTAGGAACCACTTTCCTAAGAAGATCCTTTGAAGCAAGCAATTCTACATAAGATGGCGAAATATCCTTCCAAAGGGGTATGAAGTTTTGAAGAAGAAGGGGTTGAAGAGATTGGTTGGACATCCACATGATCGGGGAAAGCGCTGTAAAGTTTTCTCCTCCAGTTTATTTTCTACACTTCACTCCACAAATTCTTTCTTTCCTTTTTCATTATATTGCATTTCTTTTGATTTGTTTTTGTTTCTAACAGCAATTAATCTCTTGATGTTTTGTTTCTATAAAAAAAATATTGCTGTTAGTTTTTGTTGACAGGTGTTTTGGTGTTTGAGTTTGGAGGATGCCCTGCCCCTTTTTTCACACTTTGATGTTTCCTTACTTCTGGTAATGTATTTTTATACTACACATTAAGGGCAATGTGTAATTCAAGTTTGGGAGTATCGAAAAACACTTTGTCTGTTTATTTTTGATCATTTTCGTTTATTTTTTCTTATTGTTTATTTTTATTTGTCATTTTGTGTTTAAAAAAAAAAAATTGAAAAAAAAAAATTGTGCTATGTTGTTGTCAAGTTTGAATTAAACTGTAACTGTGATTTGCATTTCATTAACTTACTTAAAGGGTTGAACACATCATTATGTCATTAGGGGTCTGAGTTCTTTGACTTATTTTTGGGTAAAAGAGATTTCACTTGTTTTGAGATAAATTTTTATGAGCATATTAGCATGTTTTCTGTGAGATATGATGTTTGAGCTTAAGCTTGTTCTCTTTGAGATTTGTTGGATGACCTATTGATTAATAACTATTTGCTTGTAAGATATAAAAATAAAAAATTAAAAAAAAATTAAAAAAAAAGAGAGTAAAAAAATAATAAAAAAAGAGAAGGAAAAAGAAAAGAAAGATCATGTTGAGTTTTTCGCTGAGTAACTGGACCCCTCTTGCCTTATTAAGCATTGAGTGTTTGCGTCAAAAGGTGTGAAGTTCAGTGTTGATTTATGATATGGCTAATCTAACTTCGTAGCCTTTTTGACTTAAGTTAATAATCCCTTACGGATGTTCTACATCTAGTGCCCTAAAGCCACCTGGCTTGGGAGTCATTGGTTTAACACTTGTTACATGGGTCAATTAGAAAGCTTAAGGGAGTTAGACATTACAGAGCCTGTAAAAAAAAAAAAAAAAAAAAAAAAAAAAAAGGCATATCTTGCCTTGGTTGTTTCATTTTATAAAGATTTTTACAAATTTTATGGAACTTGTCTTGAGTTTAAACTGAAAGCTTCATGATTGTATGCTAATTACACTTTATACTTTTCAGAACATATAAGGTCTCAAATTGTCCATTTATTATTGAATTGATTTTGGATTTCCTATTGACTGTGATGAAGGTGTTTGTATTTTTAAGCTTGCTCATGAATAAGAACCATGGTTTATGTGAAAATTCTTTCTTGTCAACAACATAGTGCAAAATGTTTGTGGGTATCATTCCTGTTAAGCCCTTACGAGACTTCACTCATCCACTAGGGATGCCTAGGGGTTTAAAAGGCTTGTTGTATATGCTAAATGCAATCGTCTCTCCCACGAAAGAGGATTTATGTTTCTTGCTTTCATTGTATTTTTCATTTTGTTTTGCTAAGGGACTAGCAAAATGTAAGTTTGGGGGTGTTTGATAAGTGCCAAATATTTCATATTTGGATCCCTTTATTTACATTAGTTAATCATTTAGTTGTGTCGTTATTTAATGTTTTGGGTTAATTTTGTATTTTTAGTATTTTGTAGGTCATTGAAGAAAAACTATAGCTTTAAAGGGAAAAATGCAAAGTTTGGAAGAAAGCATACTTTGAGAAGGCACAGATGATGTGGTTAAGTTTAACCAAATCCAAGAAAATGTTAAATCAGACTAAAGATCAGATTGGATTAAAGTTCAGATTGAATAAAATTTCGGATTGGATTCAAATTCAGATTCTGCACATATCTTAGTATTTTGATCATAACTTTCCACTCAAATATCAGATTGAAGTGACTCAAGTGGCATTAGGAAGCTAACGTAAAATAATACAGTTCATTGTGAAATATGATTTTTCTAATTCGGACGGTTACTATGCCAAAATTGCCCTGTAATAAATGGACACAAATTTGGATGAATCCTATTCCGATTTCAAACTACTATTTTGACTGGGAGACAGATCTCCGAATTATGTAGGTTCAATAGGGCTTCTAGGACTTCCCAAAGCATATAAATATACTTCTTTGCATTTAAGAAAATATACAATTCCAGAGACTAGTTTTGGGATACAATTTTGGAGACAATGTAATCCACAGCTTTTCATTTAGTTTAGTTTTTCTTTAGGTTTAGGTTTTAGTTTCATAGTCATGTGGAGCTAAATTATCAACTAAGGTTAGGGATGAAGCCTCACCGATGAAGAACAACATCGCTTTATTGTAAGTTTTTATTATTCCGATTTTATTGGTTTATTATTTCAATTGTTTTACTTCTTTTCAATATGTGGCATGATTCTTGGATATCTTGTTGTGATTCAAGGATACACTTGATGATTTATGATACTTTCACATAATTGATTGCTTGGATTTTTACTCATAAAAATTGGATATCCCTTGTGATTTGTTCTACGGATACATCTGGTGTTTCAATTAAATTTGGATTCCTTTTGTGATTTGGTCAATGAATGGATACATTGGATGATTTTGATTAATTCTTTGAAGCATAGTAAAACATACATAAGATTTAAATTGTGAGAACTTCGGATTAATATTGATGAATATAAAATATGTTGTTATGATTTGGTGAGTGTAGATTCCGCATCCTTAGTGCCTTTATCTATTGATTTACTTAGTTTATTTAGTTTATGTTTAGTCTTTTAAATTTTCAAAACCAAAATCAAAACCCTTTTGAAACTAGATTAGGATTTAATTAGTATAGATATAAATTGATCTTTCAAAAACACAATTTCCTATGAGTTCAACCTCGCACTTGCAAAACATTGTATTGCAAACGATTCGTGCACTTGCAAGTGTTAAAATTTACACAACAAGCGCTCTTTTGCCCTTAGGCAGTTCCAACAAATCATATGTGTGATTCTCATGCAAGGATTTCATCTTTGTTCTTTAATTAAAGTTAAAATCGGAGTATCCTACACACATCTCAGTATTTGGACCATAACTTTTGCCTCAAGAATCGGATTGAGGTGAAACTAGTGGCAGTGGAAAGCTAACTCAAAAGTATATAAATATTTGTGTAATAATGTTTTATAATTTTGACGTTTCCTATGCCAAAATCATCCCGCAATATAAGGACGAAAATTTGGACGAATCCTATTCCAACTAGAGCTAGTTTTTCTTCCTATTTTAACTAGTACTAGGTTTTCTTGCTGTCTATATATAGAAAGATATTATGCACAAAATTGTAATGAATTCCAGATAATAATTCCATGTGCTAAGAAAGCATTTAAGATATCGAGCGTTAGGGTTAGTCTCTCTTGGAGTTAAAGGTTATGCCTTCATCAACAAATCATAAACAATCGAAGTCTATTAGAGTTCTAGTAAAGGAGATCAAGTAGAAGGATTGTTCCAGATATTCTAGAAATGGCTACTGTAGTAGAAGTCAAGTGGGTGGCTTGTCTTATGCAAGGGAGTGTCAATTGCAAAGGTTTTGTAAGTATGAACTTCTTGTAATCCTTAGTCTTTTATAGTTGATTGATTTTCTGAGTTTGACTACTCCAGAGAGGTTTTACTTTTAGAAAGTTCTCTAAAAGGTTTCCTCTTCATCACCAAAATATCTGTGTCACTACTTTGCATATTTTGGTGAATGATTGGTTGTATGATTTGTTATTTTTAATTCCATGTATTATTTGCATATGCCTCCTATTCAACCCCCTTCTAGGTGTCTTTTGGAGTTATATATATTTTTCAATCTCGTCTTGCATGGCTTCTAACCACTGATTTTCTGGTCTTGTAGCATAACCTCTTGATTAACTTTTTGGCTTCCCCCCATCAGAAAGCAACACATACTCATTAACTAAATACATTCTGGAAGACTGTCAGTCTCTAGTAGATCTCCTCAACTAAATGTCAGCGGATGGTTCTGAAGAAGCTTGCTCTAAGTGTTATTTGTTGTCACAATTACCTACCTAAATTAATAGGCAAATAATTGGATGTTTTACCCGTAAGTGCACGAGGTCAACACAGTAGTATAGGGTGCAAATACGGGGTCATTCCCACGAGGATTGCTGAATTTTGCTTAAAATTAATTCCAAAAGTAAACTGAAACAAAGATTGGAATTGAGTTGATAATGATAAAAGGGTAGCGCTTTGATATCCACCACTAATTATATTTAGCTAATATATCAATATGCCAATGTTTTGATCATATTATGAATATCTAATGTTTGTCAACCAAAGGGCATTGATGTTTACTCCTTAAGCTATTGATTTCCCTAAGCAACAAAATAAGCATGGGTGTCTACTCTAATTATTTTCTTTCTTAAAGGATTTAGCATGGGTGTCTACTAAGTTGTTCTTTAAGAAAGCATAGAATTGTGGAAATTGACAAACACATGAGGCCTAGGGCATGGGTGTCTACTCCTGGTTCCTCATGTTGATTAACCCAAGAATCCGGTATGGATTTCTTTTGTTACTTTTATTAAACCCAGGACTCGGTCATACAAATTGATTTAACTAACTAGTCCATACCACATGCATATGTTGATTAGGCACACACATATAAGGAATTCATGAAAAAAGGAATTAATCAATTTAGATATCACAACAAGATCATCACAAGGGCGCCAATATTGAATATCAACTAAACATAACTAGGGCTTCAATCTAGCCCTACTAAATAAATTAGTTACGCATAAGTTTGATGTTAAACATCTTCATAAAATAAAATAAGAAAAAGGAAAAGAATAAACCTGAAACTTGAACTTGAAGTACTCCAATTCTTCTCCTTGAAAAGTATATCTATTCTAGAGTCTTAAGAGTCTATTTATAAGCCTTTAGGAATACTCTAGAACCCCTAAAAATCATAGGGTTTGAGCCCTAGTTCGCCCTAAGCTACAAAACCCTAAAAGTTGCTCTTTCCTTATTAAGGCTGGCGGCTAACTTGGCCATCACTCACGGGTGCGCTCGATCGTAGCCCGTGTGCGATCGATTGCAGGTCTGCAATCGATCCTCTTGGTGCTTGCGCTCGATCGTGGTTGCATTGCATGTTGCAGTCCTCACCTATAGTGCGCTCGATCGCAGATCCCCTGCGATCGATCGGTCTACCAGAACCTTCCAATTTCCAAAATAGCTCTTTTTAAGTTCAAAACTTCTGAGATTGCTTCTTTTTCTTCCAATGACCTACATAATCAAGGAAAACACAATAAAGAGCTAAAATGACATAATTAACTAAAACTAAAGGATTAAAACATTTAAGTTAAGGGCTAAAAATATGAATATTTTAGCACTTAACATACCCCCAAACTTACATATTGCTAGTCCCTTAGCAATACAAAACTAAAACAAAAATGAAAAACAGAGAACAAAAAGATAAATCCATCTTTCGTGGGATATGCGATTGCATTTATCATATGCAACAAGCCTTTTAAACCCCTAGGAATTCCCTAGAGGACGAGTGAAGTCTCGTGAGGGTTTTCCAGAAATGTTACCCACAAACATCATGCACAATTCATGTTATTCCAAAAATTAAAGCATCACTTCAAGATCATAATTTTTATTAATTAGCAAGCTTAAAAAGATGAACACCATCTTCACAATGAATTGGAATCCCAAAGTTCAATTACTTACAGAGGACATGCTAAAACATCACAAGTTTGAAAACAGTGTAAGGTGAACTAGCACAAAATTATGAGACTTCCAAATCTTTCCAATGTGTACTGTCTCCATATCTCAAAATTCACTGAAATCCCTATTAGAATGAACAATTATGGCATTTTTTTTTTTTTTTTTGGACAGGCTGTGCAATGTTTGGTTCCCTTAAACTTTCTAATTAACCCATGTAGCGAGTGTTAAGTTAATGAGTCCCAAACCATATGGTTTTAGGGCATTAAGTGTAGAGACACCCCTAAGGACCTACTAACTCGAGTAAAAAAGGCTACAAAACCAAACTAACCATGACATTAATCAAATCCAAAATTTTCACCTTTCGACGTGAACACTTAATGCTTTTGAGGCAAGAGGTCTAGTTACTCAGTGGAAAGCTTATCAATGATCATTTATTTTATGTATATATTTTTTTCTTTACTTTTATATATATATATATATATATATATATATATATATATATATATATATATATGCCAAAATGTTCATCTAATAAGTCATCCAATTCACCCAAGATACAGAAACACACACATCAAACTTCTTGTCATACCTCACAAATTATGTTCTAATGTGCTTGTGTGATCAGATCAAACATGTGATTTTTCAACTGTCCTAAGCAAGTAACTGTTGTGCAAAAATCTACCTAAATTAATAGGTAAATAATTGTACATTTTACCTGCAAGTGCACAAGGTCAACATGGTAGTATAGGGTGCAAGTACAGGATCATTCCCACGAGGATTGCTGAATTTATGTTTAAAAATAGATTTCTTAAGCAAAAGCAAAGTAAAGATTGATTGTTGAAGTGATGATAACAGAGGGTAGGGCTTTGATATCTACCACTAATTATATTAAGCTAATATATCAATATGCCAATGCTTTGATCAAGTTATGCATATTTAATGTTTGCCAACCTAAGGGCATGGGTGTATACTCCTTAAGCTATTGATTTCCCTAAGCAACGAGTTAGGCATAGGTGTATACTCTAACTCTTTTCTTTCCTAAAGGATTTAGCATGGTAAATACTAAGTTGTTCTTTAGAAAAGCATATGTTCTATGGAAATCGACAAACAAACGAGGCCTAGGGCATGGGTGTGTACTCCCGGTTCCCCATGTTGATTAACCCAAGAATCACGGTGTGGATTTTTTTGTTACTTAAGTTAAACCCAGGACTCGGTCATCCAAATTGATCTAACTAACGAGTCCATACCACATGCACATGTTGATCAGGGATACACGTATGAGGAATTCATGCAAGCAGGTATTAATCAAGTTAAATAGTACAACATGATCATCACAAGGCGCCAATATTGAAATATTAATTTAACATAACTAGGGCTTCAATCTAGCCATACTAAGTAAATTCGTTACACATAGAGTTGATGTTAAACATCTTCATAAAATAAAAGAAAAGAAAGGAAAGAATAAACCCGGGACTTGAATTGAGAGCTCCTATTCTTCTCCCTTCTCCCAAGCCTGTCTATTCTAAAGGCTTAGGAGTCTATTTAAAGGCTTTAGAAGTCCTTGAAAAAGTAGTAAACCCTAGCGATTTCGTAGGGTTTCAATCCTGTTACAATTTGCAGTTTGAAAAACCCTAATATGGAAATAGGGACATTCTAGCCACCACTTGGGATGCCTCCTGCGCACGGGTGCGATCGATCGCAACCCGTGTGCGCTCGATCACAGGTCTGCGATCAATCCTTATTTTGGCTTGCGCTCGATCGCTTTTGGCCTGGCTCGTGCAGTATCTTCTCTGGTATTGCGCTCGATCATAGGTACCCTTCGATTGATCGTAGTACCAGGGAGCTCCAATTTTTCCCATCTTCTCTTTTTGAGCCCAAATCACCCTGGTTTACTTCACTTTCTTCCAAAAGCTTGTTAAAACATCAAAAACACAAAAAGGAATTAAAATGGCCTAATTAACTGATGTGGTATTTTTGTGTCCAAAAATATCAATAATAAAAATAACCACTCGCAATAGTACGAATCCTGTAGGATAGGGCAATTTTGAGGGTGTCGAACCTTAAGGACTGCAGAGGTTTTGTTATCAAATTCGAAAGATTAAAATTAACTTAATTAAAAGAGAATTGATTTGATTTGCTTTAAAAGTAAAATGCATGACAATAAAAGAGATTTAAAATAAGAGAGAGAGTGTAGGGTATTGACTTCACCTCTATCCGCACAACAATGGTTAATCATAATTAATCCCAGAAATTCATTCTATGCTTGTTATAAATAAACAAGAAACTACCTTATTAAAGAATAAGCATAATCTATCTTCGGTTGACACAGATCGTCTACCTAACCACTAAGATGCGGTACGACCCGTCTTCCCTAGGTATAAATTATCAAATTCTTTAGCAGGATACAAACAATCAATGAATAAGTGTAACCCATCTTCGGTTGGCACAGGCTGTCTACTTAAATTACACTAAACTAGGGTGTAGTACAGTCTGTCTTCCCTAAGCATGGCCTATCAAATCCTATTGATCATATGTCAATTAAACCCATTGTATAACCATGATCCTTATAATCACAGAAAACAAGAATGACTTGATTTCAATAAAAGTAACATACTTTCTGAGACAAGAGAAGAATATTTTCACAAATATTGATATTGGAATTTAAGAACAATTGCATTTAATAATTAAGAACAGAAATCAATTGTAGCAATCCTCATAGTTACACAATCAACATGCATAAATTGAAAATCTAGAAATTAAATACAATCAAACCATTGTGCTTGGATAGGGTTACATCAACACCCCACGAAGGGGTTTAGCCGTTCATGATCGTCTAAGCTCCTAAGACAAATTTATGATTTCTAGCTCTAGGAAGCGGTGTGTCTGTTTACAATGTTTAGAGCCCTATTTATAGGGACTTGGAAAACCCTAGAAATCCTCAGAAAATCGGAAGTCAGTCTCCCAGTCCAATTAGGAGACTGAAAACCAAGTTCAAGTTGGAAAAGGATTCTTGCCGTGCACTGTACGCCCGTGTACGCTCGATCCGAGATTATGTGTGCTCGAGCCTAGCTGATATGCGCGCGAGCGCTGTCATGCGCTCGATCCTTGGCCGCAGACGCTCGAGCGCAGGTGCGCTCGATCCCAGGAGTGCTGCGCTCGATCCTAGATCCAGAATGCTCAGAATGTTGTCCTTTTAAGGCCAATTTCCAATGGTTTGTCAAATGAGACCAGAAACACAAAAATAAAACAAAATCAGAAAAATAACAATGCTAAGGAATTAACATATGTAAATTAAGGGGCTTGAATGTGCAACATTCGGCGCTTATCATTAAATACAACCAAGGGATTAAAACATGCAAGATAAGGGCTGAAAATATGAATATTTTAGCACTTATCACACCCCCAAACTTACATATTGCTAGTCCCTTAGCAATACAAAAATAAAACAGGAATGAAAAAACAAAAAACAAAAGATAAATCCATCTTTCGTGGGATGTACGATTGCATTTAGTGTATGCAACAAGCCTTTTAAACCCCTAGGAATTCCCTAGTGGACGAGTGAAGTCTCGTAAGGGTTTTCTAGAAATGTTACCCACAAACATCATGCAAGAGTTCATGTTATTCCAAAAATTAAAGCATCACTTCAAGATCATGGTTTTCATTCATAAGCAAACTTAAAAAGATGAACTCCATCTTCACAATGAATTAGAATCTCAAAGTGCAATTACTTACAAAGGACATGATAAATCATCACAAGTTTGAAATTTGTGTACAGTGAACTAGTACAAAATTATGAGACTTCCAAATCTTTCTAATATGCAATGTCTCCTTATCTTAGAATTCACTGAAATTCCTATTAGAATGACACACTGGCATATTTTTTTATTTTTATTTTTTATTTTTTTATTATTTTTTTTTTCTTTTGGTCAGGTTGTGCATTGTTGGTTCCTTTAAGCTTTCTATTTGACCCTTGTAGCGAGTGTTATGTCAATGACTCCCAAACCAGTTGGTTTTAGGGCATTAGGTGTAAAGACACCCCTAAGGACCTATTAACTCGAGTCAAAAAGGCTACAAAACCAACTAACCATGACATTGCTCAATTCCAAATTTTTCACCTTTTGACGTGAACACTCAATGCTTTGAGGCAAGAGGTCCAGTTAGTCAGTGAAAAGCCATCAACGATCATTTATTTATTCTTTTTTTTTTTCTTCTATTTTTTTTTCATCACTATATATGCCATAGTGTCATTTAATAAGTCATCCACTTTCATCCAAGAAGCAGAAACACACATATTAGACCTCATGTCATTTCTCACAAATTATGTGCTAATGTGCTTGAGTGCTTAGATCAAACATGTGATTTTTCAACTGTCCTCTACAAGTAACCAAACTAACAGATTCACTCATCAGATCATGTGTTCAAAATTTTAAGCTCACTGATGAATTCAAATCACAATTCTTTTTCGATCAACTTAAAATTTTAGAGCAAACATGAACATGCATAAATTTTTCTTGTTTTATTTTTATTTTTATTTTTTTAATCAATTAATTTATTTTTATTTAAACAAACAACACAGAAAATAAATAACATAAAAATTGGGACAAAGTGTGTGTGAATATGTATGTGTGCCCATACCCCCAAACTTAAATGACACATTGTCCCCAATGTGTCTAAGTAAAAGAAAGAATGTACCCGGGAGATGGATGAAATAGTCTTGGAAAGCATGGCTCATTGCACACCCCCAAACTTGAATTGAAGCACACTTGTCCTTGCAAAATAATAAAACACACAAACAAGTAAAAAGAAACAAAACTAAAGATAAATAAAAAGATTACCTTAAAAAACGCTAAACGAAAAAAATAATAATAATAAAAAGATAACTATGAGATGCTACCCAAGTGTGCTCGATCGCAAGCATGGTGCGCTCGATCGCACTTGCGCAAGGCTGTGCATGTGTGGGGGATGTGTGCTCGAGCGCACACAAGGTGCGTTCAATCGCACTAACAGAATGTACAACAGCCAAAAGTCGGTTACTACGCTTGATCGTACTCAGGGTGCGCTCGATCACAGTAACAGAATGCAATGAAACCACAGATGGAGACCTGCGCTCGATCGCACGCAGGTTGCGATAGATCGCAGTAACAGAATGTAAAAACATGACAAAAGACTTGAAACACTAAAACATCAAAGTAAAATAAAACACAAAGGAAAACAAAAACAAAATATAAATAAAACAAACAACAAAATAAAAAGGATATGCTATGGGGTGCCTCTCATGAGCATTAAGTTTAACATCTTCAGCCAGACTGTGGTCCCCTCTCAGTGTTGTCTAGAAGTGGATGCTCCAGGTGGTGGTGGTAACCGGGTTACAATGGATTGCATCAATTCTTCTAGGGCAGCTAAGCGTTTGTCCATGGCAACCTTATCTTCCCTAGCTTCCATTCTTTGATCAGCTAGCTCTCTCCGAAGACCATCCATTTGCTCACAAAGGGATCGGTATTGGATGGCTCAAACATCAATTGAGGCCTCTTCATCATCTTTTGCTACTGGCTCAGCTGCCGGTTCATCTTCAGCCATTGGCTCGACCTCCTCTGCCTCTTCCCCTTCTTTTGGAAGTGCTTGGGGCATATGAGAGCAACTCTTATTCCATTGGCGAATGCCAAATATGGGAGTGGTCGTGATTGGTTCGTCAGCTGTAGTGCCCTTGATGCCCTTTTTTCGGAGAATATATGTGATGAAGTATGGGAAAGGCAACCCCCATGAGTGTGTGGACTCTGCTCCCCCAACATGCACTCCATTCCAAAATTTATGGATTTGATTCCAAATAATTTCGGGAATGGAATACCAGGCATCCTTGTGAAAGGCATAAAGGATTTGTAGAAATTGATCTCGCCTTTGAGTTTTGTGTCCCAAGGGGAAGGCATTGCGATGAAGCACCGAGTCCATGAGCCTAAACCTTTGCGGCAACTTGGACCGGCTGCCAGCATTGTGGTGGGCATCTGCATAGTCCCCTTGGCACATGTCTTCAATGATCTCCGCCACATAATATCGGGCCGGTTGCTTGGCAAGATTTGCAGCTTCAGGAGGATGTTCATCAGTACACTGCAAGGCGGTGGCTATATCGGCCCTTATTGCATGAACAATTTGGCCTTGAACCTTGGAGGAGAGAGCAGAGGGATTGTCACAGCCATGAGAAAGCTTGGCATAGTATTCAATGACCAGCTTCCGGTATACGGTGGAGGTGACTGGTTTGAAGAGCTTCTTGAGTCCCCGTCGCTTAAACTCGGCGACCGCCCATTGAGTCGCCTCATTGTGTTGAAAATCTTCTCTTATGGTGAAGGTAGTTTCAAATAGCAGCTTCCGCTCCTCAAATGGTGGTGGGGGAGAAATAGCATGAGCTCCTGACCCTCTAGAAGATGAAGCACGTGTTCTAGGCATTTGGGACTTGGTTGGGGACTTTTGTCGAACAGGTGGTGTGCACTGCAGTTGATCCCCAAGACAACTCCGGCCTAGGATGTTCCAAACCCCTTGCAAACACACAATAATTCCAACACAGATGCAATGTGGGTGGGTAAACACCCACAATTGCGAGAAAAATTGAAAAAAATGGAGGTTGGATGAGTGTTCGGAGATATTGAGGGTTGGGTTGAGGTTGGAATGTGATGTGGTTTTCGGTGAAAGATGGTGGTATGGTGGCTGGAAAAAGGGTCTTAGATGGTGGTGGTGTAGTGGATTTGGTGAAAGCGAGGTGAAAAATGGGAGGAGACTGAGTGTTGGAGGTAGCAAGTTGGAGAGGGTCTGTATGGCGCTAGGAGAAGAGTTGTGGGCCATGGGAAAAAGTGACCTAAATAGGTCACAGGCCCTGCTGCCCGAGTGCGCTCGATCGCATTCGGCCAGAGGTGCGCATGTCTGGGCATAGTGCGCTTGATCGCACCTAGGGTGCGTCCGATCGCACTCACAGAAAGTATCGAGCCACCTTTCGGTAACTGCGCTCGATCACAGGGACCCTACGATCGATCGTAGTAGCAGAATGTCAAATTTTTATATATATATATATATATATATATATATATATATATATATATTTTGAAACAAAAGAAAAGTAAAAAGTCAAAACATCAGGGATAATCAAGACATATGTGAAGGAAAGAAAGTAAGATTAAAAGACAAGAGAGAAAATGTTACCACCCTCTAAGTGGCTTCAGTACCACTGTTGTGAGTAGATGCGCTTGCAGTTCTTGCTTGCTCAAACGCGTCTACTAGTGATTGTAAGACTCCTAGTGTGAAGAGCTGCACTTGAGCTCTTCAGAATTAGGCTCAAGTGCTCTTGTAGGAGCAGGACCTCTTTGAACTGTGACTGCCTTCAGGTGCTAGTGATTGCCTGGGTTAGGTACTGTTTGAGCTGGGAATTCTCCCTGCTTCCTCTCACTCAGCTCTTTTGCCATCTGACCCATTTGCACTTCCAGCTTTTGTATGGCTTGCTCAGTCTTTGTATTGACATGTTTTTGATCAGCCATGAATTGTTGTTGTGAAGTCACTAGGTTATGTATCATATTCTCCAGTTGGTTCATCTTTGGCTCTTGAGCTAGTTGACTTGCTTGTTGGGGCCCTTTCTGCTGTCCTTGATTATTGCTTATGGAGAAATTGGGATGTTATGCCATCCTGGATTGTAAGTATTGGAGTATGGGTTGTTCTTGTGGGGATAATTGTTTTGTCCCATAAAGTTCACCTCTTCTTGTTCTACAAAAGGACACTTCTCAGTGGTGTGATCTAAATGGGAACAAATAGGACATACCTGGAATTGTGTGTCCTGTTGCAGAGGTGAAATTTTTTGAATAGTCATGGCCTTGACAAGCATATCCAATTTCTTTTCTACTGCAGCCAACTGATTAGTTGATCCTCCACTGAGATTCACTTCATACATGCCCTTGCTTTTGACTCCTCTCCTTCCTCTTGAATAGAATTGCTGTGAGTGCTCACTTAACGTCTCAAAAAGTTCCATAGCTTCCTCACTACTCCTTTCCATAAGTGTTCCTCCGCAAGCTGAATCAACCATTCCTTTGTTAGTATCATCTAATCCTTCATAGAAAATTTGTACCTGCTCATCTTGAGGAATATTGTGGTGTGGGCACTTTAGAAGTAAGGAATTGAAGTGGTCCCAGGCTTCAAAGAACAAGTCTTCGTCTCGTTGTTGGAACATTTGAAGTTCCCTTTTAAGTTGCTTTGTCTTCTGGGCTGGGAAAAACCTCTTTATAAACTTGGTGGTCAATTCTTCCTAAGTATGAATGGACTCTGCAGGCAAGGAATTGTACCACAGTTTAGCATTATCTTTTAAGGAAAAAGGAAAGAGGACTAACCTGAGTCTCTCTGGAGTTAGGCCTTGAACATTCTGCAACATGCATAAGTCAAAGAATTTCTTAAGATGCAAGTTGGGATCCTCAGTAGCTGTGCCTCTGAAGTGGGTCAATGCATTGAGAATTTGGGGAGAGATATAATAGCTGCTGTCCACCTCCGGTTGATATGCTATGCATGAGGGTTGATGGAGGTTTGTTGGCACGTATGCTTACTTCATTGGTCTCCTCACTCGTGGTGGATTTGCTTCTAGGGGTCTTGGCGCAATTGGATTTTCTTTCAAATCTTCCATTTCAACTTCTTCTTCTCCTTCTTTGTCTCTAGGTCGTTGTCGAATTGTCCGCACAATTTTACGATCGAGGGGAAAAACAGTTGAGGAAAACGGGAAATTCTTTTTGATTTTTGATAACGCTAAATTAAAAAGTGAAAAATAAAATAACAAAACTAAAGGAAAATAAATTTAAACAAAATTCGCCGCAATCCCCGGCAACAGCGCCAAAAACTTGTTGTGCAAAAATCTACCTAAATTAATAGGTAAATAATTGTATGTTTTACCTGCAAGTGTACAAGGTCAACATGGTAGTATAGGGTGCAAGTACAAGATCATTCCCATGAGGATTGCTGAATTTATGTTTAAAAATAGATTCCTTAAGTAAAAGCAAAATAAAGATTGATTGTTGAAGTGATGATAACAGAGGGTAGGGCTTTGATATCCACCACTAATTATATTAAGCTAATATATCAATATGCCAATGCTTTGATCAAGTTATACATATTTAATATTTGCCAACCTAAGGGCATGGGTGTATACTCCATAAGGTATTGATTTCCCTAAGCAACGAGTTAGGCATGGGTGTATACTCTAACTCTTTTCTTTCCTAAAGGATTTAGCATGGTAAATACTAAGTTGTTCTTTAGAAAAGCATATGTTCTATAGAAATCAACAAACACACGAGGCCTAGGGCATGGGTGTATACTCCCGGTTCCCCATGTTGATTAACCCAAGAATCGCAGTGTGGATTCTTTTGTTACTTAAGTTAAACCCAGGACTCGGTCATCCAAATTGATCTAACTAACGAGTCCATACCACATGCACATGTTGATCAGGCATACATATATGAGGAATTTATGCAAGCAGGTATTAATCAAGTTAAATAGCATAACATGATCATCACAAGGCGCCAATATTGAAATATTAATTTAACATAACTAGGGCTTCAATCTAGCCCTACTAAGTAAATTAGCTACACATAGAGTTGATGTTAAACATCTTCATAAAATAAAAGAAAAGAAAGGAAAGAATAAACCCGAGACTTGACTTGAGAGCTCCTATTCTTCTCCCTTCTCCCAAGCTTGTCTATTCTAAAGGCTTAGGAGTCTATTTATAGGGTTTAGAAGTCCTTGGAAAAGTAGTAAACCCTAGGGATTTTGTAGGGTTTCAATCCTATTACAATTTGGAGTTTGAAAAACCCTAATATGGAAATAGGGATATTCTAGCCGCCACTTGGGATGCCTCTTGCGCACGGGTGCGATCGATCGGAACCCATGTACGCTCGATCACAAGTCTGCGATCGATCCTTCTTTTGGCCTGCACTCGATCGCTCCTGGCCTGGCTTGTGCATTATCTTCTATAGTATTGCACTCGATCGCAGGTACCCTACGATTGATCACAATACCAGGGAGCTCCAATTTTTTCTATCTTCTCTTTTTGAGCCCAAATCACCCAGTTTTACTTCACTTTCTTCCAAATGCCTGTAAAAACATCAAAAACACAAAAAGGAATTAAAATGGCCTAATTAACTACAACCAAAGGATTAAAACATGTAAGATAAGGGCTGAAAATATGAATATTTTAGCACTTATCAGTAACCAAGCTAACAAATTCTCTCATCAGATCATGTGTTCAAAATTTTAAGCTCACTGATGAATTTAAGCCGCAATTCTTTTAGATTAACTCAAAATTTTTAGGGCAAATATGAACATGCATAAGCATTTTTTTTTTTTTTCAAATAAACAAACAAACACACAAAACAAATAACATGAAATTGGGACAAAGTGTGTGTGAACAACATGTGTGCCCATATCCCCCCAAACTTAAATGACACATTGTCCTCAATGTGTCTAAATTAAGGAAAGAGTGTACCTGGGAGATGGACGACACAGTATTGGAAAGCATGGCTCATAGCACACCCCTAAACTTGAATTGAAGCACACTTGTCCCTGCAAAATAAGAAAACACAAAAACAAGTAAAAAGAACAAAACTAAAGATAACTAAAAAGATTAACTTAAAACACACTAAACAAATAAAATAAAAAGATAAGCTATGGGGTGCCTCCCATGAGCGCTAAGTTTAACGTCTTCAGCCATATGATGGTCCCTGCTCAATGCTGTCCTGAAGAAGATGCTCCAGATGGTGGTGGAAAACGGCTACGAATGGACTGCCTCACTTCTTCTAAGGCAGCGAGTCGTTGATCCATCAACTCTTTATCTTCCCGAGCCTCCCTTCTTTGATCGGCCAACTCTCTCTGAAGCCCGCCATTTCTTCACTAAGTGAGCGAAACTGTGCTACATGAAAAATGATCAAGGCCTCCTCCTCTGCTTCCTTTGGCTCAGCTGCGGGTTCATCTTCGGCCATTGGCTCGGCCTTGCTTTCTTTCATACCGGCTGCTGGTGCTGGAGGTGCTCGGGGCATATTGGAGAAGCTCTTGTTCCATTGGCGAATTCCAAAGATGGGGGTAGTAGTGACTGGCTCATCAGCTGCAGTGCCCTTGATGCCTTTCTTTCAGAGGATGTAGGTGATTAAGTATGAGAAGGGCAACCCCCATGAGTGTACGGAATTAGCTCCTCCAATGTGCACTCCATTCTAAAATTTGTGAATTTGGTTCCAAATGATATCGGGAATGGAATACCAGGCATCTTTATGGAAGGCGTAGAGGGTTTGGAGAAATTGATCATACCTTTGAGTTTTGTGCCCCAAGGGAAAAGCATTACGGTTCAATGTGGAGTCCACAAACCAGAGCCATTGAGGTAGCTTGGACCGGCTTCCGGCATTATGATGGGCATCGGCATATTGCCCTTGGCACATGTCCTCAATGATTTTTGCCACATAGAATCTGGGCGGTTGCTCGGCAAGCTGTGCTATTTTTGGAGGGTGCTCATCATTGGATTAGAGGGCAGCAGCAATGTCGGCTCTTGTCACGTCAATCACTTGGCCTTGCACAGTGGAAGAGAGGGCAGCCATCCTGTTGTAGTCGTGAGATAGGTGGGCATAAAACTCGATCACCAGCTTTCAGTATGTAGTGGAGGTGATCGGCTTGAAAAGCTTCTTGAGCCCCTGGCACTTGAATTAGGCAACCGCCCATTGAGTTGCCTCAAGGTTTTGAAAATCTTCGCGAATAGCGAAAGTGGTCTCAAACAGCAGTTCCCGCTCCTCAAAAGTTGGCGAGGGAGAAGGGGGTTGGGTATCGGAACCCCGGGAGGACGAAGCTTGAGTTCTTGGCATGATGAGCTTGATTGGGGACTTTTGTCGAACACTTGGTGTGCACTATGATGACTAAGGTTGCTACAGCACGTCAACACTGCTCAAAACCCCTGCAAAAACACCAAAGCCCAACCATAGGAAAGCAATGTGGGTGGATGAACACCCAAGATTGTAGGAAAAAAGAAAAAAAAAAAAAAAAAGGAGGTTAGGGAGTTAATCAGAGCTGGGGTGTTGATGGGAATGAGGAACGGTTTGTATGGTTGTGTGGTGGAAAAGTGGTGGTACGGTGGCCAGAGAGGAGAACCGTGTGGTGGCGGTGTGGTAAAGGTGGTGAAAAACGGTGGAGGAGTTGTGGGAGTAGGCGTGTGCCGGAGTTGGGTGCTTGGAGGACTGTACGGCACAGTGAGAATGTGAGGGGGAATGGGGAGAAAGTGACCTAAAATAGGTCACGTGGCCTGCTGCCCGAGTGCGCTCGATCACACACATGGTGAGCTCGATCGCACTCATGCAAGGATGTGTGTGAGTGGGTGATGTGTGCTCGAGCGCACACAAGGTGTGATCAATCGCACTAACAGAATGTACAAAGCCAAAATTTGATTACTGCGCTCGATCGCATACCTTGTTGCGATCGATCGTTGTAACAGAATGTAAATTTTTTTTTTAATGCATAATGTACAACAATGTTCTGAAATAAAAAGGAAACACAAAGGATAAGTGAGAACACATGTAAAGTAAGGAAATTGATATGATGGGAAAAAAAGATGGAAAAGTGTACCACCTTCAGTGGCCTCAGTACCATTGTTCTGAGTAGATGCGCTTGAGCTCCTAGACTGCTCAAACGCTTCTACAAGTAACTGTAATGTCTCTAGTGTGGAGAGTTGCACTTGAGCTCCACAGATTGTGGCTCAAGTGCCCTTGGTGGTGCAGGTATAGGACTTTCTTTATAGGTCAACAATTTTGGTCCCACATAGAACTCCTTCTTGACATGCTTTCTGTGATAATGGTCCTTGGGTCTTTTCTTGTGGAACTTGGTGTCCTTATTCGCTTCATACCTCAATTCGTCCCGTTGATGCAACTGCCGCTTTCTCTTGGCTTGAAAAGGGGTGCCTTGCTCTATTGATGTCATTAGTAACATCTGCATAGACTGGCCCAATGTCCTGCCTTGTAAACTTGTGAGTGAGGGGTGTTTTTACTAGATCTTTCTATGGATCCTGCAAAATTGGCTCACTAATACCTTGGATCATGCAAACATCAAAACATTTAAAATCATCTTGAGGTAATTGCATTGCATCAAATATTTTGAACTCTATTGTCTCACTATTCACCTTCATACTTATAGTAACCTTTTTCACACCTGTTGTAGTATCCACAGTTCTCATAAAGGGACTTCCTAAGATGATAGGCAAGGGTGATGGCATAGGGGATTCTTCCACATCCAACTCAATGAAATCCGCAGGTAAAATAAATGTACCTACCTTTACCAACATATCTTCAAGTATACCTCTTGGTCTTTTGATGCTTCTGTCTGCCAATTGCAAGGTGACTGAGGTTGGTTGAAGCTCCCCCAAAACCAGCTTTTCATATACCGTGTAAGGCAGCAAATTGATCCCTGCTCCCAGATCCAGCAATGCATGCTCAAAAAGATGGTCTTCTATCCCACAAGGAATGGTAAAACTACCCGGATCTGTTAGATTTGGTGGTAATTTTCTCAACAAAACTGCACTTAGCTCTTTTGCTAGGGCCACTGTCTCATGCTCCTGAAACCTCCTTTTGTTAGTGCAACAATCCTTTAAAAAATTAGCATATGAAGGAATCTGTTTAATTGCATCTAATAAAGGAATGTTGATTTCCACTTTCCTCAAGGTCTCAAAAATATCCATAAGCTGCTTTTCTTTCTTTGGTTTGACTAACCTTTGAGGGAAGGGTGGTTCATTACCTTCTCCATTTTGTTTACCTTGGAAGTTGATGCTTCATCTGGAGATGCTTTAGGTGGCTCTTCAGTTCCAATGACCTTGCCATTTCTAAGAACTTTGGATGGCTTGATCGGCCTTTGTATTAAATTGGTTTTGATCAGCCATAAATTGTTGTTGTGAAGTCACCAGAATGTGTATCAAATTCTCTATTTGGTTCATCTTTGACTCTTGGGTCGGCTGGCTTGCTTGTTGGGGACCCTTCTGCTGTCCTTGATTGTTACTCCATGAGAAATTTGGATGGTTGCGCCACCCTGGAATGTAGGTGTTGGAGTACGGAGTGTACTTGTGGGGGTAATTGTTTTGTCCCACATAATTCACCTCTTCTTGCTTTGTAAATGGAGATAACGGACACATTTCAGTAGTGTGATCTAAATGGAAACAAATAGCACATACCTGAACTTGTGTGTCCTGTTGAAGGGGTGAGATTTTCTTAACAATCATGACTTTGACAATCATATCTAACTTCTTTTCCACAGCAGCCATCTGATTTTGAGATCCCCCATTGAAATTCACTTCATACATGCCTTTGCTTTTTACTCCTCCCCTTCCTCTAGAGCAGAATTGTTGGGAATGCTCACTTAGTGTTTCAAACAGCTCCATTGCTTCTTCACTACTCTTTTCCATAAGTGCTCCTCCACAAGCTGAATCAACCATCCCTTTGTTAGTATCATCTAAACCTTCATAGAAAATTTGTACCTGATCATCTTGAGAGATGTTGTGATGTGGGCACTTGAGAAGCATTGAATTGAAGTGATCCCATGCTTCAAAGAAAAGATCTCCATCTCTTTGTTGGAACATCTGAAGTTCCCTTTTAAGTTGTTTTGTCTTTTGGGCTGGGAAAAACTTCTTCAGAAACTTCATGGCTAATTCTTCCCAAGTATGGATAGAATCTGCAAGCAAAGGATTATAACACAGTTTAGCATTATCTTTCAAAGAGAAGAGAAAGAGGACTAACCCGAGTCTCTCTGGAGTTAAGCCTTGGATGTGCTATAACTTGCATAGATCAAAGAACTCTTTAAGATGCAAGTTGGGATCCTCAGTAGCTATGCCCCTGAAGTGAGTCAATGAATTGAGGATTTGAGGAGAAATATAATAGTTGCCTTCCACCTCCAGTTGATCTGCTATGCATGAGGGTTGATTGAGGTTCGTTGGGACGAATGCCTGCTTCATCAGTCTCCGTACCGGTGGTGGATTTGCCTCAAGTGGTCTTGGCACTATTGGTGGATTCTCTTGCAAATCTTCCATCTCAATTTCTTCCTCTTCTTCTTTGTCTCCAGGTCTTTGTTGAATTGTCCGCTCAATTTCATGATCGAGTGGAATGACTGTTGAATCTTGAGATCGACGACCTTGCATCAATTGAATTGCTTCTTCAGTTAAAGTAGCTTCAGTGCTGCTTGTCCAGATGCTCCCTGGAACTGCGCTTGATCGCAAGTAAGTGCGCTCTATCACAATGCATTTGATCACACTCGGTTGACGTTCGATCGTAGTAACAGAATCGCCAGTTTGCAACCTGAAACAGAAAACAGAAAAGTTAAGAAAAACGGAAAATCTTTTTGATTTTTTGATAACAACAAAATTTAAAATTGAAAATTAAAACATCACAACTAAAGGAAAATAATTCTAAACAAAATTCGCCGCAATCCTGGTAACGACGCCAAAAACTTGTTGTCACAATTGCCTACCTAAATTAATAGGCAAATAATTGGATGTTTTACCCGCAAGTGCATGAGGTCAACACAGTAGTATAGGATGCAAGTACGGGGTCATTCCCATGACGATTGCTGAATTTTGCTTAAAATTAATTCCAAGAGTAAACTAAAACAAAGATTGGAATTGAGTTGATAATGATAAAAGGGTAGGGCTTTGATATCCACCACTAATTATATTTAGCTAATATATCAATATGCCAATGTTTTGATCATATTATGAATATATAATGTTTGTCAATCTAAGGGCATTGTTGTCTATTCCTTAAGCTATTGATTTCCCTAAGCAACGAATTAGGCATGGGTGTCTACTCTAATTCTTTTCTTTCTTAAAGGATTTAGCATGTGTGTCTACTAAGTTGTTCTTTAAGAAAGTATAAAACTGTGAAAATCGACAAACACATGAGGCCTAGGGCATGGGTGTCTACTCCCGGTTCCCATGTCAATTAACCCAAGAACCCGGTTTAGATTTCTTTTGTTACTTTTATTAAACCTAGGACTCGGTCATCTAAATTAATTTAACTAACTAGTCCATACCACATGCATATGTTGATCAGGCACACACATATGAGGAATTCATGAAAACAGGAATTAATCATTTTAAATATCACAACAAGTTCATCACAAGGGCGCCAATATTGAATATCAACTAAACATAACTAGGGCTTCAATCTAGCCCTGCTAAATAAATTAGTTACACATAATTAAAGAAAAAGGAAAAGGTAAAGAAAGAACCGAAAGATAGCTTCCAATTCCTCTGCATTTTATGCATACAATATTCAATCCAAATATACTATTCAAAAGTTGTAAACATGCAAATTAAATCATTCGATGAATCCATCCGTTCAAAGAATCACAACGAATATTTAATTGAGATCAAATCATCCACTATATCCATAGATCACAATGGATATTAGTCTCAATCTAATCATTCGATGTACCCCCGGACGAAACACAACGAATATTAAATTGAACATGAGTATACTACCAACATTTAATCAATTAAACTTAATTAAACTTTTGAATTGGCCTTTGAACCACTTTCATAATATAATCTCATTGTATGTATCAAACAACAAGACATGTATGTTTATCAATGACAAGGCTTCATCTTCAACCTTAGTTGAAGGTTTTAGCCTCTCATGATAACAAAACAACAAAAAATTGAATTGACATCATGAGAAAAATAAAACTTACAATGAAAAACGAAGCACAAGCATCCGCAAGACAAAACATCGTATTTTAGCTTAAAACGGCGCCTCCCAATGTGTGTTTACAAGAGAAAAACATTGTATATAAATAATAAAAACTAGGGTTCAGCGCTGCCAAGTCAGCGTGAGTGCGCTTGATCGCACCCAAGGTGCGCTCGAGCGCACTCGGGTTTTTTTCAAGGTTCCTACAGTGCAGCACTTAAGCGATGCATGCTAGGGCTGACATGGTCGTGTGCTCGATTGTCTCTCTGTGAGCTCAATCGCACTTCTAGAAATCTCCAATTATTTTGCTTATTTCCACCCTCAAACCGCAGTTTTCTCTTAATGACCTGTAACACACCAAAACACCAAAACTAACAAAAAACATCATAAATTAACACAACTAAGAGCTTTAACAAACATAAGTAAAGGGGCGCAAATATACAATAATTGGCACTCATCATCCTCTCCCACGGTTGTGTCTTTTCCCAGCTTGATTATTCTTAAGGTTTACAGGTCTATTTATAGGGCTTTAGAAGTCCTTATTATACTAGTAAACCTAAAAAATTCGTAGGATTTTAGTCCTATTACAAGTGGGACTTGAAAAACCCTAATATGGAAGGAAAGGGATTCTGTCCGTGTTGTGGTATTTTTGTGACTAAAAATATCAATTATAAAAAATAATCACTCGCAATAGGGCGAATCCCGTAGGATAGGGCTATATTGAGGGTGTCGAACCACAAGGACTGTAGGGGTTTTATTATCAAAATTTAAAAGATTAAAATTAACTTAATTCAAGAGATAATAATTTGTTTGTGTGAATTTAAAGTGAATAAAATAAGCGGAAATAAAGGAAGTAAATATATGAGAGAGAGAGAGTAGGGTATTGACTTCACCACAATCCGCACATCAATGGTTAACCACATTTAATTTTAGCAATTCATTCTATGCATGTTATAATGTAAACAAGAAAACACATTAATGAAGGATAAAAATAATTTCATACAATCAATGGAATAGCATAACCCATCTTCGGTTGGCACGGATCGTCTACCTAAATTACACAGGGTGTAGTACGATCTGTCTTTCTTAGGTATGGTCTATCTAACCCTATTGATTGAATATCAATTAAGAACCATTGTATAACCATCATTCTTATAATCACAGAAAATAAGAATGATTTAAGTTCAATAATAGTAAAATAATTTCTAAGACAAGATAAGAATTTTACTAATATTGAGTTGGAATTTAAGAACAATTGCATTTAATATGAAGAACATAAATCAAATGTAGCAATCCTCAAAGCTATACAATCAACATGCATAAATTGAAAAACTAGAAATTAAATACAATAAAACCATTGTGCTTGGAAAGGGTTACATCAATACCCCACAATTGGTTTAGCCGCTCATGATTTTCTAAGCTCCACAGACAATTTACTGAATTTTTAACTCTAGAAAGTAGTGTGTTTGTTTACAATGTTTAGAGTCCTATTTATAGGGATTAGGAAAACCCTAGAAACCCTAAGAAAATCGGAGGTCAGTCCCCTAGTCCAATTAGGAGACTGAAAACCAACTCCACGCTGGAAAAGGATTGCTGCCATGTACTACACGCCCGTGTGCACTTGATCCGAAGTTTATGCGCTCGAGCGCAGGCGCTACGCTCGATCCCAAGTCCAGAATGCCCAGCGTTTTTTGCCCTTTTAAGCCCAAATTTCAATGGTTTATCAAATAAAACCTGAAACACAAAAACAAAACAAAATCAAACAAATAACAATGCTAAGGAATTAACATATGTAAATTAAGGGGTTTGAATGCGCAACATTCGGCGCTTATCAGTTGGCAGCTTCTAGATTTATTTCCTTTTCTTCCAAAAGCCTACAAAAGCATGGAAAACACATAAAAGAACTTAAATGGCATAAATTAACTAAAACTAAAGGATTAAAACATGTAAGTTAAGGGCTAAAAATATAAATATTTTAGCACTTAACACTAGAGGTTTAAAAGGCTTGTTGCATACGCTAAATACAATCGTACATCCCACGAAAGATGGATTTAGCTTTTTATTTTTTGTTTTTCATTTTGTTTTTAGTTTCGTATTGCTAAGGGACTAGCAATATGTAAGTTTGGGGGTCTGATAAGTGCCAAAATATTCATATTTTAGCCCTTAATTTACACTTGTTAATTTCTTAGTCTTGTTATGTTGTGCTATTTTATTTCCTTTTTGTATTTTTTTTTTTTTGTTTTATAGGTTTTTGAAAGAAAAGAAAGCATTCTGGTAGGGCGATCGATCGCATGGGACCTACGATCGAGGGCACTTCCTGTTTTATTGAATTCCTCATATGTGTTTGTCTGATCAACATATGCATGTGGTATGGATTAGTTAATTAAATCAATTTAGATGACCGAGTCTTAGGTTTAATAAGAGTAACAAAAGAAATCCACACCGGGTTCTTGGGTTAATCAACATGGGGAACTCGGAGTATACACTCATGCCCTAGGCCTCATCTTTCTAATCCTAGTTGCACTAAGACTAAGCCCTACGATTTTACTAGGGTTTCTAGGTTTTCTAGAGTATTCCTAAGCCTATAAATAACACCTCTAAACCTTTAGAATAATAATCTTTGAATAGACACAACTTTGGGAGAAGAATTTGGAGGCTACTTCTAGGAGCAGTTTTCGGTTCTTTCTTTCCCTTTTCTTTTTAATTTTATTTTAATTGTGTAACTAACTCTTTAGGAGGGATAGATTGAAGCCCTAATTATGTTTATTTAATATTTCAATATTGGCGCCTTTGTGATAATCATATTGTGATGCTTAACTTGATTAATTCCTGTTTTATTGAATTCCTCATATGTGTTTGTTTGATCAACATATGCATGTGGTATGGATTAGTTAATTAAATCAATTTACATGACCGAGTCTTAGGTTTAATAAGAGTAACAAAAGAAATCCACACCGGGTTCTTGGGTTAATCAACATGGGGAACTCGGAGTATACACCCATGCCCTAGGCCTCATGTGTTTGTCAGTTTCCATAGATTTATGCTTTCTTAAAGAATAACTTAATATATACCATGCTAAATCCTTTATAGCTTAAGGAGTATACACCCATGCCCTTAGGTTGGTAAACATTAGGTATTCATTGTATGATTGGATCATTAGCTTATTGTTATATTATTTGAGCATGATTAGTGGTGGATATCAAAGCCCTACCTTTACCTTATCTTTATCTTTATTTCTTTTTCTTAGTATCAATATCAATCTTGTGACAATTTTGGTATTTTAATTACTTTTAAAACAAAATTAACAATCTCCATATGATCGATCTCGTACTTGCTGCACTATACTATCGTTTAATCTTGTGCGCTTGCGAGTAAAGCATAGAGACACCAATATCTCGGAACGCGTCCCGTTTTCAGGCGGGACGTAGAAGTCCACCTGCACAAGTTAAAAAATGATATATATATATATATATATATATATATATATATATATATATATATATATATATATATATATTAACAATAAAGCATATATGATAAGCGTCGAATGTTGCACATTCAAGCCCCTTAATTTGCATATGTTAATTCCTTAGCATTGTTATTTGTTTGATTTTATTTTGTTTTTGTGTTTTTAGGTTATAAATAAAGATGCAATTAATTCCATTGATTTTGGGCTTAAAAGCACACTTTGAGAAGACTTAGAAGATATGGTTAAACTTAACCAATCATGGTTAAGTTTAATTAAATAAAGAAAATGATTAATTCGGAAATTTTCAAATTGGAGTCAAAATCGGATTGGATTCAAATTTGGATTCTGCATATGTCTTGGTATTTGGGCCATAACTTTCAGCTCAAATATCTGATTGAGGTGATTCAAGCGGCACTGGAAACATAACTCAAATTGCTACAAATCATTGTCAAATAGAATTTTCCTAATTCGGAGCGCCGCAATGCCAAAATCGCCCCGCAAGATAGGAATGCAATTCTGGGCGAATCCTATTCCGATTTGGACTTAGGTTTTCTTTATTCTAATTGGACTTGGACTTAAATCTCCGAAATTTCTAGGTTTCCTAGGGCTTCTAGGACTGACTTGCTCCCTATAAATAGACCCTTAACCTTCAAGAGAAGGTATGCTTAGTTTTAGATACAAAAATCTTCTTGGAGGCTTGACAAGTTGAAGAGGAGATAATCCATGGCAGGAGGCCATCCTAGCACCCCGATGAGCGGCTAATTCTGTAATAGGGTGTTGATGTAGCCCTATCCAAGCACAATGGTTTGATTGTATTTACTTTCTAGATTTTTCAATTTATGCATGTTGATTGTATAACTCTGAGGATTGCTACAATTGATTTATGTTTTTAATTATTAAATGCAATTGTTCTTAAATTCCAATATCAATATTTGTGAAATTCTTCTCTTGTCTTAGAAAGTATTTTACTTTTATTGAAATCAAATCATTCTTGTTTTCTGTGATTATGAGGATGATGGTTATACAATGGGTTTAATTGACATATGATCAATAGGATTTGATAGGCCATGCCTAGGGAAGACGGATTGTACTACACCCTAGTTTAGTGTAATTTAGGTAGACAATCCGTGCCAACCGAAGATGGGTTACACTTATTCATTGATTGTATGTATCATTTTAAAGAATTTGATAATTTATACCTAGGGAAGACGGGTCGTACCGCATCTTAGTGGTTAGGTGGACGATCCGTGCCAACCGAAGATAGATTATGCTTATTCTTTAATAAGGTAGTTTCCTGTTCATTTATAACATGTATAGAATGAATTTCTGTGAATAATTATAATTAGCCATTGTTGTGCGGATAGAGGTGAAGTCAATACCCTACACTCTCTCTATAGCCGTATCCTACAAAGATTCGTCCTATTGTGAGTGGTTATTTTTATAATTGATATTTTTGGTCACAAAAATACCACATCAATATATTTCATGCATTAGGGGCGTTTGACATAATAAAATACATATGCTATCATATAACATCTAGTTTAAACATACCATCAAGGCGTCCCATATATCCTCCTTTGTACACTGTGGTACCTTCGTCTAGTCATCCCGTATTCTAACATAATTCCCGCTCCTTATAATCTTACCAGTCATCCATCTAAATTTCAAAGCGCTAAGTCCTACGGCTGTGACGCATTATTATACTCGTACACGACCCGTTTCCAGTCAGGGATCACCTACAACTTTTGCAAATCTTTAATGGTCATCACTTCAAAACAGGTGCTTCTATTTGGATTGATACCTATCACATTAATAATTACCTATGTTAATTATGATATGAATTGAATACTAATTGCAAAACATATATACGTATATATTTGTATTTTTAGTGTATATACTTACTTATCGTTCGGACCTAGGCAAGGCTCAACACTTGTCGAGTAGGGTCCTTGGGCTGCAAGTCATGCGTGGCGTCTGTCCCACCATGCAGGTCTTTTGGGGCCTGTGTCTCACTGTTGTCCATACTTGTGCTGCTATTGGAGAAGAGCCGCTCCATATGGCCATGAGAACATAGCCCTAACTCGCTCATCATTGGCAACTGAGATGGCATATGAAAGGAAGCATTTGTGTCATACGTAGACAGCTGATACTGATACCCTAGCTAGGTCAGACCTATCAGACCTTATGGATTAGGGACAGGGGTCTGCCCTTCCACGTCATCTGGAAATACTGGTCGATATCCTGGTTGCTGCCTTATAAGCATAGCAACGTCTTGTCTGTCACTGTCATTAGGGTCGTACAATGGAGACCCATGCGCCATAGACTGCCGCACTAAAAATGTGGACCTCCGTGCTCTTGTCATCCAACTAATACTCATATCAATCGGCAAAAGACATCACACACCCAATTAATTATGTATACAATGGATGAAATATGCACTACCATATATAAATGACTCATATTTAAAAATGAGATATATACCATTTACCCAATGCACAAATTAATCAATTGTGTTGATGTATTAATTAGTGACCAATTACCAATCAATGTAGAAAGAAATAACAGGAAACCAGTCAATTAATATGAACTGTATATATATTCAAATTTTATTGAATCACATACGCTTGGATTGGATTTAAGTCGGGTTGGACGTATTCAAAGTCGTCCTGCGGATCATGATCATTATTACTAGTCAATAGGAGTGACTCACACTCGTGGTAGTTGGCACATGCATCATGAGGCCCTTCACCGTGACCAACGTCATATACGTTTCTAGGTTTAGTCCTTACAGCGCAAGCCCAATCTGGGTCCCTTTCATCTTCGACGTAAAATAGTTGGTCAACTTGTGAAGTAAGCACATACGGCTCATTAGTAGTTCGCTCTCCCCTGTGGACAAGGTTTTTGAAGTTGACAAGCATTAGGCCATACTCTTCCACCTTGTACCCCTGTCCCTCGTGTTGTCCACCTAATCACACTTGAACGTAGTACTCCACCTCAATTACTCCATTAAGTTCCCATACTATGTTTTGCCATCAACAGTCGGCACGCACATACCGCTATTTGAGTCCTCTTTTTGACATCATATGCAAGAGAGCAAAACAACTTACCATTAACCACATATCTATTATATCTGACTATTGACTCCCTCAGCCCTCTACAATGCATTACCAGTTTGTTACCCATTTCTTTTCTGCGTCGATCGTCCAATCAATCGACTTGCGAGTATATTACATACAATGGAAAATGCAAAGTTAGTTTGGTTAGTTGATATGAACTAGAAGCAAATATACTCGAACTGTAATAGTTAAACATTACATTAGTCTTACGTAGTCACGGTACAAATCGCAGAACTGCTCATAATGTTGGGTTTCCAACTGATCGTCCGTCGTTCACCCCATATTGCATGTTTGCCTAAGCTTGTCCATGTGCATCCTACAATTCGAAATTAGTTTCATTATAATTCACAACTAAGGGTGCAAGATAATTGAACATCCATATGCTAGTAACACAACTTATGTCCGCAGTTGAAGGAACTCGTCCGAGTTAAACATAATATATTGGTGAATTTGTATCAATATGATACAGTCGAGGATGACTCCTGTTCCCACCCCATTGAACCATCCGGGTTTATTTGGGTCCTATTGAGAAATGTTGGTGCGTTATCTAAATACCTCGAGCAAAACGTCACCAAGCTAGTTGCTATGTATCCCTCTGCAATGCAGCCCTAAGGAACCGCTTTATTGTGCACATTACATTTGAACTCCTTAAAGCTCCTACATATGAACATCAGTCAATCATTGCAGTTAGTCATTGTCTTCTAATGGAGGGAAAATAAAATCATGAATAAACCTAAACAAATTTTACCTCTCTCCCGAATACATCCACCTATACTGTACTAGTCCACCGAGTTGGCATTCATGGACAAGATGCACGACCACGTGAGCCATGCTTGTAAAAAAAACTGGGGGGGGGGGGGGGGAATACCTGTTCCATCTTGAACAAAGTGATACAGACGTCACCCTCTAGTCGGTCCATCCTCTTGTGTCAATGTTGTTGAACATAAGCCACTGAAGAATGAAGACATCTCAACAAGAGGTCTAACCACGTTACTTGACAGTATTCCACGCAATGCAATAGGGAGAAACTGTTGTATTAGTACGTGACTGTAATAACTCTTCAAACCCGATATCGTACGTTCCTTAAGTTGTACACATTGGGAAATGTTCAAGGCATATCCGTCGAGTGCCCTTACATTTTGAAGCACTTTCAAAAAATGTGTTTTATCATCCTTGGACATCGTGTGGGAAGCTGTGGGCATATAGGTTTTACCATCTTTGCCCGTGTACGGATGAGGTGTATATCTCGAACCCATTTCTTCCAAGTCTGTGCAGGTTTCGAGGTTGTCCTTCGTTTTCCCTTTAATGTCAAGTATTGTGCCAAGTATATTATCCATCACATTTTTCTCTATGTGCATGACATCAAGGTTGTGTCACAATAAATTATATTTCTAGTACAGCAACTTAAATAAAATACTTTTCTTCTTCCACACTACATTCTCAATCGATGGTTGTCATTTTGTAAGAGTACTGTTCTCCGCTTTTTTCCCTTTTTCTTACCATCTGTCTTTGACTTACCACTAGGCTTTGCCTTACCGGCGTTCTCATCCCCAAATACCATCCCTTCTAATTGTCTCAGGATTTCATCTCCACTTGGCACATCGGGGGCACATTCTAGTTCTTGGTTGTCGTCAAATGTTCTTTTGTTTTACCTCCACGGATGATCTATGGGCAAGTATCACATGTGCCCCATAAAACACCATTTCTTGTCGTGTTTTAGCCATCTAGACTTTGTCAAGTGCATACAGCAAGGAGATACCTTCTCACCCATGGTAGGCCACCCGGACAAATCTGCATATGCTGGGAAGTTATTAATTGTCCACATCAACTGCGCTTACAGCACTAAATTATTTTTCTTTGAGACATCAAATGTGTGTACCCCTACATTCCATAGTTCCTGTAACTCCTCAATTATGGGTTGAAGGTAAACATCTATATCCATTCTAGGTGAACTTGGGCTCGGGATAATCAGGGATAGTATGAAAGATGTTTGTTTCATGCACATCCAAGGAGACAAGTTGTACGGTACAAGCATTATAGGCCAAGTGTTGTGGGATGTGCTCATGTTCCCAAATGGAGTAAATCCATCCGAGGTTAGTCCAAGCCTTACGTTCCTGCTATCCCGGATGTAAATTGTCGAATGACTTTCATGCTTCACCATCGGCTAGGTGCCTCAACACACCGTCCTTAATGCGGCCGTTTGCATGCCACCTCATGTAGGGCGCAGTATGCTTTGACATAAATAGCCTCTATAGTCGTGGTATGAGTGGAAACCACCGCAACACCTTCACTGGACATTTCTTACTCGATGATATGGGTTGACCATCCTCGTCTAAATGAATTCTCCACAGACAGTACATGAATCAAACTCCTTATTACCTTTCCAGAATAACATACAGTCATTACGACACACCGGAATCTTCTCATACTCGAGTCCCATGTCCCGTAGAAATTTTTTCGCAGTAGATGTATTAACTGGCAAAGTTTCATCACTCGTAAGCAGCAGCTGATTGATGAATTGAAGGAAAGATGAGAATATCGTGCTACTAATTCCACCTACACGCTTCAAGTTGTACAGATGTACAGTAGCACTCAGTTTGCTATGTTTGGTCTTATCATGAAGTGACTTCTCTGCCTTTTTAAACAAGTCCTAGTACCTTAGTATGTCACCTTCATCGGCTTCTTCATTCACAATTTTTTCACCCCTTTGTACCACAACCTGAGGCTCACAGTTGTCTTCCCTGACATCGTGCATGCCGAATAAATCATGCAACATGGCGTGCATGTCCCCCACCCTTTTCTGTGTTTGCATCCGCATCTGTGGCTGGGCGATTTAAATTAGAGCCTAAAACAGGACCCCGTACAGGCTTCTCACCGTGATAGTATAAGTGTTTGTATGTAGTCATTATTCCTTTACCCCTTGTCAAGTGGTCGAGTACGAAATCGGGCGGATGGCACTGGTTATTTCAACACGTCTTACAGGTGCAGTAAATAAATCCATCAGGGATTGTACAGTTACTAACTACAAAATCCACGAACAATCTACACCCGTCTCTGTATTCCTTCGTACCCCTAGACTTTGCCATCCAAGTCTTGTCCATTTTTCTCTACGTACATTAGGAACAAATATATATAATACTTAAAAATAATAAATAAACACATAATTTAGTCTAAATTCAGCCCAATAAATATAGTCCAAATTGATATCCATTTGTTATAAATGGAGACCCTAAATAAATGCTCACTACATATAGGTTAGTTGTTTAATTTTTTTTTTTTTTTTTTGACTTTTTTTTTTTTTACAACATTTACATAAATCTCAATTTGCACAACCTAAATCCTAATTAAAGTTCAAAATGGAAATGCATTTGTTATATATGGGGACCCTAATTAAAATAAAGCTAGCTAGGTTAGTTCTTTCTTTTTTTCTTTTTTTTTTAACATTAGTTTTGTTGTTTTTATAACATTTACATAATCTAAATTTGCACACAAAATTAAGGTCTAAAGTGTAGATGCATTTGTTATACATGGGACACTAAATTAAATAAATCTAGCGAGGTTAGTTGTTTTTTTTTTTTGTGTTTACATCTTTTTCATTTTTCTTTTTTTACAACATTTACATAATTCTAAATGCATGAAATGCCGCAAAGAAATTAACCCTAATTAAAATTAATCTAGCTATGTTAGTTCTTTATTTTTTTCCTATCGTTTTGTTGTTGTGATAACATTTACATAATCTAAATTTGCAAAACCTAAACAAAATTAAGGTCCAAATTTAAATTCATTTGTTATATATGGGTGTAGCCAATGTTCCTTGGCTCGTTGTCGCCATTTGAGTTCTTCTTGTTCCAGGACCGTGTGGACCTCGTCTTGGATTTTTTTAATGGCTTCCATATTGGTGCTCCCTCTCCTTCTTGCATCTCCGTTAGTTTCCTTGTGACTTGGGAAATAATAGCTTCGGCCCCACCATCTGCCACTTTCTGCCACCTCTAAAGTGCTCGTGAACATCGTTGTAGCTTATTTTGTAGCATGCCCCACCTATTATCTTTGCTGTTCTTGACCCTCCATTCTTGCTTTAAAATGGCTTTGCAATTTTTGTTCTTTGCCCAGGGAGCTTCATACCAAAAAAATCTACTTATTTCTGGGGAGCAGTGCACTATCATTAAACAGCATATGGAGTGGTGCGTGGTCTGAGCTCCGGGCTGCCAACACTTTCAACTCTGCATTAGGGACCGTTCCCGTATGAATGTGTGATCCCGGTGGTTATTATTCCATGTATACTTTGCCCCCTGAAAGCCCACATCATGCAATCGACATACTTCCAACATCGTTTTAAAAGCTTCTATTTGACTTCGAGACCGATATAAACCTCCATATTTTTATGAGGAATCTAGAATTTCATTGAAGTCCTCAATGCACATCCAAGCAGCCGGTTGATATTGCGACAGGTGGCACAATAAATCCCATGCCATATGTCTTTTGTGTGCTTCAGGATGGCCATAAAAACCAGTAATTCTCCATCGACTATTCGTAGCTTCCATTCCAATGACGATATTGATATGGCGTCTACTATAATTTTGTATTGTCACTTCCACTTCATTGGTCCACATCAGAGCCAACCCACCACTCCTTCCCACACACTGTCCACACCAAACACCCCTTCAAAACCCAGTTTATTTTTTGTTCCCTCCAGCTTGCGTGTCTGCAGTTTGGTATCCATCAAGAGAACCAGTTTGGGTTGCTTATCCTTCACCAACCGGCAAATGTCACAAACTGTCCGGGGGTTCCCAAGCCCCCAACAATTCCAACTTAATATACTCATGGTTGTTGGTGGGGCTGGCTCCTTGCCTCCGCCAAAACCAATTCACCCGTTGTCTCATCTTCTTCATCTAACAACTTAAGAACACGTGCTATTTTTTTAGCCCCTCCAACCTCCATTTTTCCTTCAGTAGTCTTCCCTTGTTTTTTTCCTCCAGCAATCCCCTTCTCACCTGTAGTGGAGAAAGTTCCCTAGCTGCCTTCTTCCACCTCCTTCCCCATGAGATACGTTTTTCATGCCACCATTTGCTAGCATGATTCGCCTCTGTGCTAGTCCTCCCATCCTTCATATTATTCTTTTTGTTGCCCTGTGCGACTACAGAATCAACGTCTTGTATGTTACATGTCCCAACCGATTTAGGAGACTACACCCCATATAGTACTGAAGGTTGTAATTGAGAAAAAGAAAAAATTAATGTTTCAATCTTTTATATATCCTTCTAATCAGAGGAAAAAATCAGTTTTTTCTCTAGCTTATTTGATATAGTCACGGTTCGGTTTAGTAGCTCAAAATGTGTGGTTTGAGAAAATAGTAATTTTAAAACCAAGTTAATGAAAATGACATTTTCAAAATCCTAGTTAGGTGTTTGGTAAAACGACGATTTAGCTTTTGAAATTAGGCATTTTAAAAATCTATGTCATTGCCTGTATTTTGAGAATGTAGCTTTTAGTTGAGGGCTGGCAAAATAGGTACTTGACACGACCCCTTTAGCTAAATGGGTTAGCAGGTCTGACGCGATTATAACATGGAAAAGAGCTGAGTAACCCGACACGACCTGTTTAACCCATTTAAAATAACCGGGTCATGTCAGGTAGACACGATCCAACACGACCCGTGTTCTTAGCAGGTAACATGACCCAACCTGTGAATGTTTGCCCTACCCATGAGAAAATGAGAAAATGTAAAACATAGCTGTTTTGATGCGATGGTGAAGAAAGATATAGGAAAAGGAGAGAGAGTGATCAGAGAGCATGGAGGAGGAGAGCAAAGAGAGCAAGAACATAGCACGGCTAACAATAATGGAGCTGGCCAACATGACAAGCGTCTCCATGTCTCTCAATGTCATCGTCCGCCTGAACATCCCAGAAGCCATCTGGGAAGGCGGTTCCAACACCCCACTCTTCGCTGCCCAAATCGTCGCTCGTGCCCTCCCCTCTGGCGATCTCGAGAACCTCCAGCTCATCCTCTGCATGCTCACCAACTACGACATGTTCCAGGAGCAGCTAACCCACTCTAAGAGAAAGTACTCGCTCACCGAGATTGCCAAAATGCTCGTCACCGATGTTGATGGCCTGTGAGCAGTGTGCCTATGTCGACTGAATGGCTGATGTGGGCTAGGTTAGGGTTAGTTTAGTTTAGGGTTTTTTGACATTTTTTTTTTAAAAATTCTAAATGGGTCTGGCGGGTCGACCCACCGAACCCAAAACTTAATCAGGTCTTAAACGGGTGACCCGATTAAGACTCGAAGCCGATAATGCCAAACCCAATACCTGTTAATTCGTGTGGTGTTCGTGTCGGGTTTGCGGGTCGTGTCAAAATTGCTAGCCCTAGATTTTTCTATGTTTTCAAAACTCTTTTTTTTTACAAACACATTTGTTGTACCGAATACCACCTAAATTAATAGTCAATATTCGGTAGAAATGTAAATTAAGGGGTAAAATATGAATATTTTCGCACTTATCAGACCCCCAAACTTACATATTGCAAGTCCCTTAGAAATACGAAACTAAAACCAAAATGAAAAACAGAAAACAAAATGATAAATCCATCTTTCGTGGGATGTATGATTGCATTTAGCATATGCAGCAAGCCTTTTGAGCCCCTAGGCATTCCCTAGAGGACGATTGAAGTTTGGTGAGGGTTTTCCAAGACTGTTACCCACAAACATTATGCAAAGTCCATGCTATCCAAAAATTGAAGTATCACTCAAAACCATGGTTTTCAGTCATTAGCAAGCTTAAAAAGATAAACTCTATCTTCACAATGTATTAGAATTTTAAAGTCTAATTACTTACAAAAGACAGCCAAGGCATCACAAGTTCGAAACAGTGTAAAGTGAACTAGCACATAAATATGAAGCTTCCAATTATTTCTAATGTGCAACGTGACAATATCTCAAAGTTCATTGAAATCCCCATCAGAATGAATAACTATGGCACATGAAGCTTCCAATTTTATTTTTATTTTTGGTCAGGCTGTGCAATGTTTGGTTCCCTTAAGCTTTCTAATTGACCCATATAATGAGTGTTAAGTCAATGACTCCTAAACCAGGTAGTTTTAGAGCATTAGGTGTAAAGACACCCCTAAGGACTTACTAACTTGAGTCAAAAAGGCTACGAAACCAAACTAACCATGATGTTAATCAAATCAAAATTCTTCACCTTTTGACGTGAACACTCATTACTTACTGAGGCAAGAGGTCCAGTTACTTAGTAAAAAGCTTATCAATGATCTTTTTTTTTTTTTTTTTTAATATTATGCCAAAGTATCCAACTCATAGGTCATCCAATTTCACCCAAGATATCGAAGCATACACATCAGACTCTCATGTCATACCCCACAAATTATGTGCTAATGTGCTTGTGTCAAATCATATCAAACAGGTGAATTCCCAAAAGCCTAAAGCAAGAAACCTAACTTTAAAATTCTATCGTCAGATCATGTGTTCAAAATTTTAAGCTCACTAATGAAAATCAAATCACAATTTTTTTAGATCAACCAAAATTTTAAGTCAAACATGAACGTGCAATTTTTTTTTAAAAAAAATTTATAAATGGGACAAAGTGTGTGTAATTGTCTCCCATACCCCCAAACTTAAATTACACATTGTCCTCAATGTGAGTATAACATGGAAAGATCTTACTCGGGATATGGAAAAACTGGTGGGAACAGGCATGGCTCGTAGCACACCCCCAAACTTGAACGTAAGCACACCTATCCCTGAAAACCAAAACACTAAAATAACAATGGAAAACAAAAATATAAAAACAAACATAAATAAAATGAAAGACAAATAAAGAAATAATAAGGATATGTTGTGGGGTACCTCCCATGAGGGCTAACTTTAACATCTTCAGCTAGACTATTGTCCTCCTCTCACTTCTGTCCCGAAGAAGATGCCCCTCTTCAATCCACGGCGTTTGAGCCAAACTTTGGATATCTGAGACGATGAAGCTCGATTCCTAGGCATCTTGCAAGTTGGTTCAGGACTTTCATCAAACACTTGGCATGCATCTTCCAGAATAAGTGATGCCCAACCATCGAAAAATAAAGCTCAACCCCCTGCAACAATAGCAAACCCAACATAGAAGATGAAGCACAATACGTAGCTACAGGTTGTGCTTGTCAAACAGAGAACAAAATGGGGTAATATGGGAGAGAGATGTAAATATGGGGAATGGGAAGAAAATGGTAAAAAAAAAATATATGAGAGAAAGAGACGGTGGTGGAGGTGTGTGATGTACGGCTGTGTGTGGTAGTGGGGAGTGCAGCAAGTGGTAACGGCGCAAGGGAAAACCTAGCCTCAGGGGTTCGGTCGCAGTGTTGGTGCGCTCAATCGTACTCATGCAGAGGGTGTGTGTGTTTGGGTGCGCTCGCGTGCGCAAGGGCGTACGGGCGAGAATGCGCTCGAGTGCACAACTAGGTGCGCTCGATAGTAGGCATGCAAGTGTCTAAGTGTAAGTGATGGGCATTTGCGCTCGAGCCTACCTAGGGTGAGCTTGATCGTAGGCCTATGCAGAACATCAGCAAAATTAACAAAGAGGAAGCAGCATATTAAATTAAAACAAAAATTAATTAATTAAAGGAAAACAGCAAACAAATTTAAAATTAAAAAAATAAAACTAAAACAACTAGATGATACTCCAACCAAATACCAGTCAAGTGCAACATAATGCTGTAAAAATATAACCAAAGAATGAACATGGAACAACAATGGAAAAGATAAACCTGGATGGGGATCATGGACCCTAGCCTGATGAAGGACTCAAGTGTGTAGTGCCTACGCTTGAACCTATGAAGCTGACTCATTTAGTCAAAATATATGTGATCTGCCAAGCCAACAGAATCCCAATCCTTGATGTGCTCATTGCTTTCTAACCCTTGAGTTTAACTTAAAGTAATAGTTTTTTCTTCTTTTGGACCAAAGAGAATGAATTTTACCTACAGAAAGGTAATTCCAATTGTCTATAGATCAGGGTGGACCTCTCTGAGTCTTCTCGAACAGTTTCTCATCTAGAAGGGAATCATGAACTGGAATAGTATGAGGAGAATACTCAGGGAGTTTATCTATCTTGATGTCCTCAATTTGCTCATTTGACAGCCCTAACAAACTACTCTCCTACCTTTTTGGTACTTTAGGGATAAGAGCTGATGTTGAAGAAGTCTTAGTGCTCTCTTCTTTTTCCCGATGTGGTTTTTGTGGAACCTCAATTTGCTTCTCCTTCTTTCTTCCACTTGATTTTCAACCACTTCTTCACAGCTTGCTCATGATAGTAAGTGCACTCATCCTCCATGTAGTGTCCATTAGGATTGGCCATTGACTGACTTTGACATTCTTCTTCTTCTTCTTTGAGGATATCGGCTCTTTGTTTGAGGTGGGCCTCCATCCTCTCAACTGATTGCAGTGTATTATTGGTCGCCAATCTGATCATAGCTAACAACTTTTTAGAAATCTCAAGAGGAGGTGGTTCAGCCTGATATTGCTGTTGCTCTTGGTATTGTTGAAGCCAATCGATGGGAGATGGCTCCTCTTCGTGAGCTTCTATCTTGGCAATGTATTGCAGTAGTTGCATGTTGGCCTTACTATGGCTAAGAAAGGAATATGATTGACCATAGAATTGCGGATATGATTGATGGTGTAGTTCATGAAATTGTGGAGCATGATTTCCAAGAGCTTGAGCTTGCCACGAGAGATTAGACTGTTGGCTCTATGCCGAATTATAGGAATCAGAATAGCCGTAGTTCCCTGGGCTAGAGAACGATGTGTTCGTATGCCCATAAGAATAGTCAGAAAATTGTCTTGTTAAAGGACAATCTCCAACATGGTGATAATGATTATGGCAATATGAACATGGTTCATGTGGTGTTGGAATGTTTCCCCACATGTGTGAAAACAAAAATAAAATAATAGAAAGAAATTAAAATCAAAAGGAAAATAAAAACAGAATTAGAAATAAAAACTTACGAAAATGCAGACTCGAATGGCCCTGCATGAAAAGAAAAAATATCAAATCCATAATTAAAACACAGTGCTGCTGTCCGGATGTGCGATCGATCATACTAGTATGCTCGATCGCCCTGGAATGGGCGAGTGCACCTCAGTAGACAGCACAGAATTGTTGAAAACCAAAAAGCAGAAAAATTAAAAATTAAAACAAAATAAAATAAACTAGGGAAAAAAAATTCTATACAAAATAAAACAATCCCAGGCAACGGCGCCAAAAACTTATTGTACCGAATACCACCTAAATTAATAGCCAATATTTGGTACGTTTTAACTCGCAAGTGCACAAGATCAAACGATAGTATAGTGCAACAAATATGAGATCATTTCCACGAGGATTGTTGATTTTTCTTAGAATTGATTTTCTAAATTAAATATCAAGATTGTTACGAAATTGATATAATGAAAAGAGATAAAGATAAATGAAAGTGTCAGGGGATTTGACATCCACCACTAATCTGACTAATTAACATAACAATATGCCAATGCTTCAATCATACCGGTATATTTAATGTTTGCCAATCTAAGGGCATGGGTGTATTGATAAGCGCCCAATGCTGCACATTCAAGCCCCTTAATTTACATATGTTAATTCCTTAGCATTGTTATTTGTTTGATTTTGTTTTGTTTTTGTGTTTCAGGTCTTATTTGACAAACCATTGAAAATTGGGCTTAAAAGGGCAAAAAGCTGGGCATTCTAGATCGAGGATTGAGCGTAGCTATTCTTGAGCTCGAGCGCAAGTCTACGGCCAAGGATCGAGCGCATGCCTGTGCTCATACACACAACAACTAGGCTCGAGCGTACTGTGCTCGAGCACACAAAACTTCGGATCGAGCGCACACGGGTGTGTGGTGTGATGAGTGCCAAATATTGTATATTTGGGCCCCTTAACTTATGTTTGTTAAGCTCTTAGCTGTGTTAATTTCTGATATTTTTGGTTTGTTTTAGTGATTTTCAGGTTGTTAATAGAAAAATGCGGCTTTAAGGTGATATTTGCGGCTTAAGACACTTCATGGAGCATTGGCAGCAAATTGGGATCGAGAGATATTTTCACCCGACGAGTCCCACTAAAAAGGCCATATCTTGAGTTTTATAGCTCTAATTGAAGCGATTTTGGTGTCATTGGAAAGCTAACTCAAAGATACACAAATTCATGTTTCACAAGGATAGGCTAATTCTGACTGGAAGTGCGCTCGAGCGCACGTTTAGTGCGATCGAGCGCACTCGCACCCAGCCCATAGGAGACATGTTGCACGAGTGCAATCGAGCGCACCTAGAGTGCGATCGAGCGCACTCGGCCGACCTGGCAGCACTGAAACCCTAAAATTAGCTTATAAATATCATTCTTTTCTATTGTAAATGTACGGAGACGCGCCGGGGGCGCCGTTCTTGGTCATTTTTTCGTGTTTTCTAGGTTTTTGTAGCTTGGAACTCGAATTCTTTTGTAAGTTTTTAATTTTAATGAAGTAATTTAGTTTCTTTATGATTTCTTTTGTCATGAGAGGCTAATTCTTCAACTAAGGTTGAAGATGAAGCCTTACCATTGATAAGTTTTATGTTTTCATGTTTTGTTCGTACAATCCGACCTTAATGTAACGTATGTTCGTTTCAAATTCAATTATGTGACAAAATTGTGTTTGATTGTGGCGAAGTTGGATATTCATTGTGTTTCATCCGACGGATACATTGTAAGTTTTGATTTACTTTGGATATCCATTGTCTTTTGTGCAAAGTATGGATACATTGGATCTTTTGAACTAAATTAGATATGCATTGTCATTTGTCAAATGGATGGATTCATTGAATTTTTCAATAGGAACAATAGAACATGCATAGCGTTTAATTGTTTGCCGGATTTATGAACTAAAACATGAGAATATATGCTTTAATTTGGTGAGGTGGATTCTCAAAACCTTAGTGCCCTTTTTATCTTTTAATTATTTCATTTTGTTTTAGTTTTAGTTTTCAATTTCAAAAGCACGACAAACTTCGGAACTAGGTTAAAATAGAATTTGTTTAGATAAGAATTAGTTTTCACGACACGACTCCCTGTGGATTCGACCTCGCACTTGCACACACACTTTACTACACACGACTCGTGCGCTTGTGAGTACAATTAAATTTGTACATCATGGTGCATGACAGCAATCCTTTTCCAGCGAGGATTTGGTTTTCAGCCTCCTAATTGGACTGGGAGACTGACCTCTGGTTTTCTTAGGGATTCTAGGGTTTTTAGGGTTCTCCTAATCCTTATAAATAGGGCTCTAAACATTGTAAACAGACAGACGCTTTCTAGTGTAAAAATTCAGTAAATGGTATGTGGAGCTTAGAAGATCATGAGCGGCTAAACCAATTGTGGGGTATTGATGAAACCCTTTCCAAGCACAATGGTTTGATTCTATTTAATTTCTAGTTTTTCAATTTATGCATGTTGATTGTATAACTCTGAGGATTGCTACAATTGATTTATGTTCTTCATATTAAATGCAATTGTTCTTAAATTCCAACTCAATATTAGTAAAATTCTTATCTTGTCTTAGAAAATATTTTACTATTATTGAACTCAAATCATTCTTATTTTCTGTGATTATAAGAATGATGGTTATACAATGGTTCTTAGTCGAAATGCAATCAATACGGTTAGATAGACCATACCTAGGAAAGACGGATCATACTACACCCTAGTTTAGTGTAATTTAGGTAGACGATCTGTGCCAACCGAAGATGGGTTATGCTATTCCATTGATTGTATGAAATTATTTTCATATGTTTCCTTGTTTAAATTATAACATGCATAGAATGAATTGCTAGAATTAAATATGGTTAACCATTGATGTGCGGATAGTGGTGAAGTCAATACCCTACTCTCTCTCTCTCTCTCTCTCTCTCATATATTTACTCTCTTTATTTTCATGCACTTTGAAATTACACAAACAAATCTTTCTCTTTTGAATTAAGTTAATTTTTATCTTTCAAATTTTGATAGTTAAACCACTGCAGTCCTTGAGGTTCGACACCCTTAATATAACCCTATCTTACGGGATTCATCCTATTGCGAGTGGTAATTTTATAATTGATATTTTTGGTCACAAAAATACCACATCATGTATAGTCCTTAAAGTATTGATCTCCCTAAGCAACAAATTAGGCATGGATGTCTACTCTAATTATTTTCTTTCTCAAACGATTTAGCATAAGAGTCTACTAAGTTGTTCTTTAAGAAAGTATAAATTTGTGGAAATCGACAAACACATGGGGCCTAGGGCATGGGTGTCTACTCCTGGTTTTCCATGTTGATTAATCTAAGAACCTGCGAGGAGATTCTTTTGTCACTCTATTACGCCCAAGACTCAGTCATTCAAATTGACTTAAATAAGAAATCCATACCACATGTATATGTTGATCAGACACATTCATATGAGAAATTCAATAAAGCATGAAATAATCAATTTAAATATACCAAAATATGATTGTAGCAAAGGCGCCAATATTGAAATCCTAAAAATACATGATTAGGGCTTCAATCTAGCCCTTGACTAAAGAATTAGTTACACATAATTAAAAATAAAGGGAAAAGAAAGAACCGAAAACGACACTTGGAAAGTAGCCTCCAATTCCTCTCCTGGAGCTTGTCTATGGAATTCTCTCTCTAGAATTCTCCTTTTTTTAGAGGCATAGAGGTCTATTTATAGGCTTAAGAAAGCCCTAAAAACCCTACTAAACCTAGTAAAAATGGAGGTCTAACTTTCCTAGTCCAAAAAGGATTGGGAAAACCTAATTTGGGGTGAAAAAGGAGTCTGGCCGCATGTCTTTTTGCTCCAGCGCACGAGTGCGCTCGATCCTAGGAGTTGCGCTCGAGCGCAAGAATGCGCTCAATCTCCAGTATGCTGTGCTCGATCACAAATGTCTTCGAGTCTTCTTCTTTTGTGTGTGGCGCATGCTGCTCTCGTTCCTTGGCTTGGGCGCTCGAGTACTGATGCGCTCGAGCCTAGGTCTTGTGTGCTCGATCACACACTCCAGCTTTTCACAATTTTGCCTTTTATGCTCAAACTTTCCAGAAATGCTTCATTTTCTTCCATGACCAACAAAAACATAGAAAACACAAAAAGGAAATAAAACATAACAAAATAACAAGACTAAGAAATTAACAAATGTAAATTAGGGGGCTAAAATATGAATATTTCAACATTCCCAAGCGAAACATTTTTCTCAACTTTATTTAAAAAAGCAATGTTAGCTTGCGAAATCGGGGGGCCAAAACACACTGTTAGTTTCTAATCTACATGAGCTCACAATTAATGCCTAATTTACACGTGGTTATCTTTTAGTTCATTTGCACAACCCCTGAGGCTAAATTGTCCCCACTAAGAGCATCTCTAGCAGTGTAACTAAAAAGGGAGATATTAGCTACATTCATTTATTTTTGCCCTTTTTTTTGCTCTAACAGAATAGCTTCATGTTAGCTATTCTACCTTAACTGCTACAGTAAATAGCAATTTGTTGTTATTCACTGTAGCACACTAGATTGAATATAATATTATTTAATATTATTTTCAATATTGCTTTTTCTTTGATTTGGGTATTCGATCTTCTCCTTTTCCCTCAAACCCTTTTCTCCTTTCTCTGCATTTATTTCTTCTCTTCCCCTTCTCGAACGAATTTCAGCAGACTACCTCCGACCACCGCACTCCCGCTGTCGACTAACCGCCATTCACCCTTGGTTTTCAACGAACCACGACCGTTCTTCTCATGCTCTCTCTCTCTCTATTTTCGCCGTTGCAGGACAGCCCAGCCACCTACAGAGGTAAGCTTTTCTCTCTTTGTTTTTTCCCTTTCGATTACGTTGGAATGTAATACTGCTCAACCCCATTTTCCTTGATTGATGAATTTAATTGAACAAACGGTGCGTATCTTCAACCGGATCTATTTGTTGAATCATTCTTCTTGATTTGTTTGGTCACACTCTTCTGCTCCTTTCTTGAATTCTTCTTGATTTGTTTGGTCACACTCCTCTGCTCCTTTCTTGAAATACATCTTGTAGAATCGTGGATGAAGAAAGATATTGATAAAGAAAGAAATTGATTGAAAGAATCTTGAATTCTTCTTGATTTCTTCGTTGCTTTTTATTTGTCACGAACCATTTTTAAAGACATTGATGAAGAAAGAATATTTATTGAAATAATGTTTAGAATTGGAAAAGAGCGGATTGATTCTATTAATTTATTTTTGTTTCGATCATTGAGTGCATCAATACAAGATGGTATACTTGGCATGCCCACTATTTTGTCTTTTTAAATCAATTGAATCTTAATATGCCTAAATTTCAATAACTAATCTTGATAGTGAATAGGCAGCACCTACCAAGCAAAGCTTTCTTGAAGAGGCTAGGTTGGTTCTTATCTTTTTTTTTCTTCTTCAGTTTTGTTGGAATGGATTCTCAAGAGCAAGGAAATACATCTTACATCGACCTTTTAAATCAAAATGATAATGAACCGATGGGATCTCCATATCCAAATGTTCAAATGTATGAACCAAAAGTTGAGATTGGATCCAATGTTAAGAAACCACGATGTGGGAACTTTAGCATTGAAGAAGATATTCAACTTATAGAATCGTGGATAAATTCTAGTATGGATCCAGTGCATGGAAATGAGCAATCAAAGAAGACATATTGGAATAGAATTTGTGAGAACTACGATGCCAATAGGTCATTCGATGTTAGCCGGAGTGAGATATCTCTAGTTAATCACTGGGGAGCAATACAAAAGGGCATAAATAAGTTTATTGGATGCTTAGTTCAAGTTGAGTCATTGAATCAAAGTGGCTTGACTCAGCAAGACAAGGTATAATTTCTATTTATTGTTGTATGAACCATCACTCCTCCAATAACAATAGGTGTATCCTTATGTTCCTATTTCGTAATTTTGCAGATTGCTCGTGCGAAAGAGTTTCATCTAAAACTACATAAAACTCCATTTGCTTTTGAACATTGTTGGGATAAATTGAAGAAATGTCCAAAATGGAGTAGTAGCAATGACAAAGCAAGAAAAAGATCATTCACTAATACATCTTTGTCTTCTACTCAAGCTCTAGTAGAACTAGGGGAAGATAATATATCCACTAGGAGAGACCCCAAGGTAGGAAAGCTGCAAAAGAGCAATTAAATAAACAAAAGAAAAAAGAGAGTGTTGATGATCTTGTAGTGGGGTTACTAACTCAGATGAACGAAAGAGCTGTGATAACGACTGAGGAAACTGCAACTTATGGAAAGAACAAGTGCTCGAGAGGATGAGAGGATTAGACTTGAAGAAGAAAAGTTTTGGCTTGAGCAAAGTAAGTTTCGAGCTGAGGAGGAGAAAATTATGCTCACGGATACAAGTGACTTGTCTGAATTCCAAAGGGAGTATATTCGTATCCAACAAATGGAAATCCTTAAAAGTCGAAGAATGAAGTAAAATATGCTCGAGTTATGGCTGGATTGGCTTTGCTTTTTTTATTTACTATTTTGTAAGAGCTGGATTATTGTTCACTGCACTAGCCATAATAGTTTCCTATTTGTTTAAAGTAATGGATTATTGTTTTATCTTCTAGTAATAGATTAGTGTTCTATCTTCAATATTCTATTTCAGTCGGATTATTGTTAAATCTTCTAGTAATAGATTAGTGTTCTATCTTCTATATTCTATCTTCTATTAGATTGGCATACTGCATCTTTTCTCTGTATTGTCGTATTGGCGTACCACATCTTTTTTCTTGAATGTAGCATGACTAGATAAAAAATTGAATGCAAAAAACAGTTATTGCTGATTGTTTAAGAGGGAATAGACTTCATTGTATACAAAAGTCTGTCGAGTAAACACAATGGTTGTCGATCTTGTAAAAAAAATGCTCCTTGAAGACTCGAACTCTGATAATGAGTTGGAATTACTTACGACAACTTTTTGGGCACGTAAACATTTCTATAGAGAGGAAGGATCCATTTCACATCGTGGTTTTGTTCCAGGACGTACCTTCATTTATCGTGATTCACTCCAAGGCCACCAAAGGCTTTTTCTAGATTATTTTGCTGATTCACCAGTATATCCTCCAAAAGTATTTCGAAGAAGGTTTCGGATGCATCATCCTCTCTGCGGTAGAAGATTACAATCCATACTTTATCCAAACAAAAAATTGTGCTAGAACTCAAGGTTTATATTCCCTTCAAAGGATGACCGCCACATTTAGAATGCTAGCTTATGGAGTACTAGCTAACTATGTGGATGAGTTTGCGGATTGGAGAAACCACCACAATTGAATCTCTAGAAAGATTTGTTAGAGCGGTGCTTCAATTTATTCCAACAATTATTTAAGGTCTCCAAACATCGATGATGTTGCTAGATTGTTAGAAGTTGGCGAAAGAGGTGGTTTTCCAGGAATGTTGGAGAGCATTGATTGCATGCATTGGAAATTGAAAAATTGCCCAACTGCGTGGAGAGGTATGTTTTCTTGTCATTTTCATGAACCTACAATGATTTTGGAAGTAGTAGCTTTACAAGATCTATGGATATGGCAAGTGTTTTATGGGTTACCGGATTCTCATAATGACATTAATGTATTAGAACGATCTTCTGTGTTTTCTGAGCTCGCTCAAGGGCATACTCCTCCAGCTTATAATTACTCAATCAATGGTCATAACTATACAATAGGATACTATCTTGCTGATGATATATGTTGTGCAAATTTATTTAACTCGCAAGTGCACGAATCGATTGTAGTTTAATGGATTGCAAGTGCGAGGTCGATCTCACAGAGAATTGTATTTTTGAAAGAGCAATTTATATCTAAACTAATTAAATCCTAATCTAGTTCCAAAAGGGTTTTGATTTTTGAGTTTTGAAAATTAAAGGATAAACATAAACTAAATAAAATAAGTAAATCTAAGGATAAAGGTACTAAGGTTTGGGAATTCACACTCACCAAATCATAACAACATACTTTATGTTCATCAATATTAATCCGAAGTTCTCACAAATTAAATCATAGATATGTTTTACTATACTTCAAAGAATTAATCAAAACCATCCCATGTATCCATTCATTGACCAAATCACAAAAGGAATCCAAATTCAATTGAAACACCAGATGTATCCGTAGAACAAATCACAAGGGATATCCAATTTTTATGAGTTAAAAGCCAAGCCATCAATCATATGAAATTATCTCAAATCATCACATGTATCCTTGAATCACAAGAGATATCCAAGAATTACTCCACACAATTGATTAGAAGTAAAACAATTGAAATATAAAACCCAATAAAATCAGAATAATAAAAACTTACATAAAAGTGATGTTGTTCTTCATCGGTGAGGCTTCATCCCCAACCTTAGTTAGGAATTTAGCTCCACATAAAAAATAAAATCTAAACCTAAACCTAAACCTAAAGAAAAACTAAACAAAAGAATTTTGCTCTCTGGGATTGTGTATCTTTTCTTGAATGCAAAGAAGTCTATTTATAGGTTTAGGGAAGTCCTAGAAGCCCAAGTAAACCTAGATAATTCGGAAGTCTGTCTCCCAGTCAAAATAGAAGTCTGAAATCGGAATAGGATTCGTCCAAATTTGTGTCTCTTAATTGCAGGGCGATTTTGACATAGAAACCGTCCGAATTATGAAAATCCTATTTCACAACAAATTGTAGTATTTTGAGCTGGCTTTCTAATGCCGTTTGAATCACTTCAATCCGATATTTGAGCGGAGAGTTATGGTCAAAATACTAAGATATGTGCAGAATCTAAATTTGAATCCGATCCAAAATCTTATTCAATCTGAACTTGAATCTGATTTAACCTTTTCTTGGATTTGGTTAGACTTAACCACACAATCTAGGTCTTCTCAAAGTATTATTTCTTCCAAACTTTGCATTTTTCGCTTTAAAGCTGTAGTTTTTCTTCAATGACCTACAAAATACTAAAAACACATAACTAACACAAAATATTAAATAACGACACAACTAAAGGATTAACTAATGTAAATAAAGGGGTCCAAATATGCAATATTTGGCACTTATCAAACACGCCCAAACTTACATTTTGTTAGTCCCTTAGCAAAATAAAACAAAAAATAAAATGAAAGCAAGAAACATAAATCTTCTTTCGTGGGAGAGACGATTGCATTTAGCATATGCAACAAGCCTTTTAAACCCCTAGGCATCCCTAGTGGACGAGTGAAGTCTCGTGAGGGCTTAACAGGAATGATACTCACAAACATTGTGCACTATGTTGTTAACAAGAAAGAAGTTTCACATAAACCATGGTTCTTATTCATGAGCAAACTTAAAAAGACAAACACCATCATAACAGTCAAAAGGAAATCCAAAATCAAATTACTCATAAATGGACAATTGAGACCTCATATGTTCTGAAATGTGTAAAGTGTAATTAGCATATAATCATGAAGCTTTCAGTTTAAACTCAAGATAAGTTCCATAAAATTTGTAAAAATCTCTATCAAATGATACAACCAAGGCAAGATATACATTTTTTTTTTTTTTTTTTATAGGCTCTGTAATGTCTAACTCCCTTAAGCTTTCTAATTGACTCATGTAACAAGTGTTAGGCCAATGACTCCCAAGCCAGGTGACTTTAGGGCACTAGATGTAGAACATCCCTAAGGGCTTATTAACTTAAGTCAAAAAGGCTACGAAGTCAGATTAGCCATATCATAAATCAACACTGAACTTCACACCTTTTGACGCGAACACTCAATGCTTAACGAGGCAAGAGGTCCGGTTACTCAGTGAAAAACTCAACATGATCTTTATTTTCTTTTTCCTTCTCTTATTTATTTATTTTTATATCTTGCAAGCCAATGGTTATTCATCAATAGGTCATCCAACAAATCTCAAAGAGAACAAGCTTAAGCTCAAACATCATACCTCACAGAAAACATGCTAATGTGCTCATAAAAATTTATTTCAAAACAAGTGAAATCTCTTTTACCCAAAAATAAGTCAAAGGACTCAGACTTCTAATGACATAATGATGATGTTCAACCCTTTAAGCAAGCTAATGAAATGCAAATCACAGTTATAGTTTAACTCAAACTTGACAACAACATAGCATAATTTTTTTTTTTTTTTCAATTTTTTTTTACACAAAATGATAAATAAAAATAAACAAATAAGAACAAAAATAAACAGACTAAGTGTTTTTCCATACCCCCAAACTTGAATTACACATTGCCCTCAATGTGTAGTATAGAAATACATTACCGGAAGTAAGGAAATCGGAGTGTGAACAAGGCTAGGGCGTCCCCCAAACTTAAACACCAAAACACCTGTCAATAAAAACTAACAGCAATATTTTTTTCATAGAAACAATATCAAAAGATTAATTGGTGTTAGAAACAAAAACAAATAAAATTAACATGTAATGAAAAAGGAAAGAAAGAATTTTTGGAGTGAAGTGCAGAAAATAAACTGGAGGAGAAAACTTTACAGTGCTTCCCCCTATCATGCGGATGTCCAACCAATCCCTTCCACCCCTTCTTCTTCAAAACTTCATACCCCTCTGGAAGGATGTTTCGCCATCTTATGCAGAATTTCTTGCTTTGAAGGATCGTCTTAGGAAAGTGGTTCCTAGATTTGTGTGCTTGTGTGCATAAGTCCTTGAGTATCTTGACATAAGATGGCTCTTTGAGATATTTAGGCGCTGAAGCTTTGGGCTCTTGATGTGTCTCAAGAGGGACAGTGATGTAGGCAAGAGCTTCAGTACTCACTTCCATGTCACTGGGCAGATTAGGATCCATTGGGAGTTCACTATTTTCATGGTGCTCAACTTGCTCATCTTTCTCTTCCTCCTCTTTGTTATCCACAATTTCCTCACTCTCAAGTGTGATGGTGACTTGGGCATGCTCATAATAAGAATTTTCGGAATCATCCCCATCCATCATGTAGTGCCTTTCAGCCATCAGCTGACTTTGAAGCTCTTCTTCCTCTATTCTGTTGAAGTCAGCAACTAGATGACCGATCTGTCATTCTATCTTGGTCATGGCCTGCTTAAGTTCTTGTATGTCTCTACCATTAGCCATGTTGGAATTCTTCATCTCCTGTACGGCTTGATTGGTGAAACCTTTTAGCTCTTGTATATCTTGGGAATTGCTCAGGGTAGTATTCTTCATATCTTGCTTTATCTCTTGTATGTTCTTATCCATTGATTGCATGAATGCTTTCATCATGTCTTCCAGTGATGACTGTGGTGCAGGCACTTGAGTGGTAGACTGATAAATAGGAGGTTGAGCTTGATGATCGAGCTGTGGATATTCTGAATGATGCAATTCATCAAATTGGTGAGCATAATTTCCTGTAGCCTAAGCTGATCCTGAGAAATCATATTGGTTGCTCCAGTCCGGATTATAACAATTGAAATTTGAATCAAACCCCGGGCTAGAGAAACTGGTGTTCATTTGTTCATATGAAAAGTTAGATCTAGCTGCTCTGATTTGGTATAATTTGTCCCATAAGTCATTGAGCTCAGCTCGCAGATCTGGACAATTGTTTTCCTCATGATAAGGATTGAAACAAAATGAACATGGTTTATGTGGGTAAAAATTTTGAGGATAGTTGGTAGGAGCTGGTGTCCTATAACTAGGAGAGGCATTAAAATCATTAAAATGAAAATTCATACTTCTCCCTCACTTTTTAACATGCAAATATCTCACATAAAACATTAACCATTTTTATTTTTTATTTTTAAATAATAATAAAAAACAACTAACTAACTAAACAAATAAAACTAAAATTTAAAAACTCACAAAAATGACCAAAAATAAATTTTTGGCAAAAATCTACAGAACTACTGCAGTTGCTGCCTGTGCTGTAGGGCTGCGCGGAAGGTGCTGCGGCAAAACTGTAAAACAAGCCAAATAAAACAAAAAAAAAACGACAAGAAAAATCTTTTTTTATTTTTATTTTTATTAGTAACACGAATAAAACAAAACAAATTGTAGAAAAATAAAATCCTAATTATAACTAGTAGAAGAATAAAACTAATTTAGAAATAAATTGGTTTAAAAAATTAAACAATTCCCCGGCAACGGCGCCAAAAACTTGTTGTGCAAATTTATTTAACTCGCAAGTGCACGAATCGATTGTAGTTTAATGGATTGCAAGTGCGAGGTCGATCCCACAGAGAATTGTATTTTTGAAAGAGCAATTTATATCTAAACTAATTAAATCCTAATCTAGTTCCAAAAGGGTTTTGATTTTTGAGTTTTGAAAATTAAAGGATAAACATAAACTAAATAAAATAAGTAAATCTAAGGATAAAGGTACTAAGGTTTGGGAATTCACACTCACCAAATCATAACAACATACTTTATGTTCATCAATATTAATCCGAAGTTCTCACAAATTAAATCATAGATATGTTTTACTATACTTCAAAGAATTAATCAAAACCATCCCATGTATCCATTCATTGACCAAATCACAAAAGGAATCTAAATTCAATTGAAACACCAAATGTATCCGTAGAAAAAATCACAAGGGATATCCAATTTTTATGAGTTAAAAGCCAAGCAATCAATCCTATGAAATTATCTCAAATCATCACATGTATCCTTGAATCACAAGAGATATCCAAGAATTACTCCACACAATTGATTAGAAGTAAAACAATTGAAATATAAAACCCAATAAAATCAGAATAATAAAAACTTACATAAAAGTGATGTTATTCTTCATCGGTGAGGCTTCATCTCCAACCTTAGTTGGGAATTTAGCTCCACATAAAAAATAAAATCTAAACCTAAACCTAAATCTAAAGAAAAACTAAACAAAAGAATTTTGCTCTCTGGGATTGTGTATCTTTTCTTGAATGCAAAGAAGTCTATTTATAGGCTTAGGGAAGTCCTAGAAGCCCAAGTAAACCTAGATAATTCGGAAGTCTGTCTCCCAGTCAAAATAGAAGTCTGAAATCGGAATAGGATTTGTCCAAATTTGTGTCTCTTAATTGCGAGGCGATTTTGACATAGAAACCGTCCGAATTATGAAAATCCTATTTCACAACAAATTGTATTATTTTGAGCTGGCTTTCTAATGCCGTTTGAATCACTTCAATCCGATATTTGAGCGGAGAGTTATGGTCAAAATACTAAGATATGTGCAGAATCTGAATTTGAATCCGATCCAAAATCTTATTCAATCTGAACTTGAATCTGATTTAACCTTTTCTTGGATTTGGTTAGACTTAACCACACAATCTAGGTCTTCTCAAAGTATTATTTCTTCCAAACTTTTCATTTTTCCCTTTAAAGCTGTAGTTTTTCTTCAATGACCTAAAAAATACTAAAAACACAAAATTAACACAAAATATTAAATAACGATACAACTAAAGGATTAACTAATGTAAATAAAGGGGTCCAAATATGCAATATTTGACACTTATCAATATATATCCGCAGTGGTCAACATTTGTAAAGACAATTTCTTGTCCGCAAGGGAAAAACGCCAAACAATTTTCTGATGCTCAAGAGTCAATAAGAAAGGACGTGGAACGTGCATTTGGAGTGCTTCAAGCACAATTTGCAATCATTTGTCGACCTGCATGTGGTTGGAGCCGTGAAACGCTCAAGTGCATAATGAAAGCGTGCATAATAATTCATAACATGATCATTGAAAACGAGCGAAATACTGATGATGCTTTTGACTTTGAATATAAACAAGCCAATGAAACTCCTCTTGTACAAGTTTCTCACGAGCATACCCCTGGATTTGTTGAGTTCATTCAAAGACATTTAAGTTAGAGACCGTCAAATTCATTCTCAGTTGCAATCCGACCTGGTGGAACATTTGTGGCAATTGCATGGCCAATATTAAGAATTATTAGTTATATTGCATATATTTATTTTTGTTATTAATTTTAAGAATTAGTACCTGCATGTGAGATGAATGTTTCTCATATGTGTTTATTTTTGTTTTTATGAATGATTTCTATATATGTGATTGTTTTTCCCGATGATTAAGTGTTGTCAATGATATAATAAAAAAAGAATGAAAAATAATATTTTAAAGCAAGTAGCTAATCGAATAGAAAATCTATTGAAGTAAGAAGTTAAAAAGTAATAGCTAAAGTAAAGAGTTGTACTTTTTCGTTAGGTAAAATACTTAATGCTGCTAGAGATGCTCTAATTAAGCTAAGAAAGTTAGAATATATTGAATTTTAGAAGTTGTAGCTTTCAAATTTGAATATGATATATATAAAAAAAAAAAAGCAGATCGTAAAGGAAATTAAAGAAAAATGTGAAATTAAGAAAATAAACAAAAGTTTTGTGGTTCGATCTATGACATACTTCCACAAATAAAGCTTTAAGGGCTACATTATATTTTTATTTCAATTGATTGATTTTACAATACAAATCATCCATACTTATAGGAAAAATATGATTGGTGAATATAATACAAATAAGGTAATCCAATCACAAGAATTTGATTATGAATTATAAGGATTTGATAATCAATCACAAGGATTTGATATTCAATTGTAACGATTTGATTGTAATCACAAATATATGAAAATATATTCTAATAACCCCTTAAACTCAAGGTAGAAGATTTGAAAACTTGAGTTTAAAATGAATGATGTTCTTCTTCTTCCTCCTTTTTTTTTTTTTTTTTTTTTTTTGGAGATGACAACCGTCGATTACCTAGGCTGAAAATGATGGGTAGAAGCTTGTTGGAGAACAAAGCCAAGTATGGGCCAAGAGCCAAAAAAGCGCAAAAATAAGGCCAACAATGGCCCTTAAATAGACTTGGGTTTTCAAATTATGCGATAAAGCCATAAATTAGGCCAACAAAAGGCCAAAAAGATGTGGCCAACTATGGGCCTGTGTTTTCAAACAACACCACAAAAGCCGAATAAATTGGGCCATCAAATGGCCAAATTTATGGAAACATAATTTTATGGAGATCGACAAACACACGAGTTATAGGGCATGGTATTTACTCCTAGTTCCCATGTTGATTAAGCCAAGAACCCTTGGTGAGATTCTTTTGTCACTTTATTAAGCCCAAGAGTCGGTCATCTAAATTGATTTAACTAACATATCCATACCAAAAAATATGAGGAATTAAATTACATAGACATAATCAATTAAAATAAACCACAATATGATTGAAACAGAGGCACTAATATTTAATCTTAAACAGACATGATTATGGCTTCAATCTAGCCCTAATAAAGAGTTTAGTTACACATAATGAAACTAAAACTAAAAAGAAAAGGGAAAGAAGAAACCGAAAAACGCTTCTTGAAGTAGCCTCCTATTCCTCTCTCCATAATTGTCTATCTTTCTAAGAGGCTTAGAGGTCAATTTATAGGCTTTAGGAAAACCTAGAAGCCCTAGAAAACTTAATAAAATCCGATGATAGCCTCCTAGTTCAATTAGGGTTTGGAAAACCAAATTTTAAGTGAGAAACACGTCTTTCCGCATCTGGACCGCCCGAGTGCACTCAATCTCAGGAATGGTGCGCTCGAGTGCAAGCCTGCACTCGATCCTTTTGCATGTGCACTCGAGTGCTGATGCGCTCGAGCCTAGGTGTAGTGAGCTCGATCGCACTGCTCCCGGATGCTTGCTTCGTCCAAAACTTCCAACTTTTTTCGAAATTTGGTATTTTATGCCCGAAACTTCCAAAAAAGCTTCCTTTTCCTTCAAACACCTAAAAATAGGAAAACAAAACAAAAACAAAAAAACACAAAAAAAAAAAAAAAAAAAAACACTCACACACACACACACACAAAGGAAGTAAAACAACACAAAATAGCACAACTAAGAGATTAACACATTTAAATTAAGGGGCTAAAATATGTATTTTTTAGCACTCATGAATTAACTATTTTAATAAGAAATCGTTAAACTTTTAAAATGGGTGTTTTGTCAAGGTATTACACAAACGTTTGGGCTCGAGGCTGAAGGTTCGATCAAAAGGTGCGAACGTTCTCTATTGGACAGAAAATTCATCTTGAACCAAACAACCTTCTAATCACTCCTAAGCAAGTTCTAAGACACAACAAGGTTCTTATTATATTCCTAGCCCAAAATAAAATCTTCATGTAGAATAAAATACGTCCAAGAAGAATGTAATGCTAACCCAAGCTTAAACTAAGATAAAGGAAATAACATAACTAGAAGCTTAAAACTACCAACTAAGCTAACTATGAAAAGCACCTAAAGAGAATAATAACTAAGTAAGGAACAAGTTAGGCTTAGAAGATTACCTCCTTGAAGCAAAACTTCTAAAAAATCTCTCATTCTCCTTCAAAAACTATCACAACTCACAAAATCACTCAAGTAGAGGTTCTAGAGCTCAAAAGGGGCAGAATGAGGCTTAAGGGTCGAGTGGAGAGGAGTATTTATAGGGCTCGAAAGGTTATGGGTGTTGCTATGATACATCAATACGTCACTGAACATTCGGTACTTATGGGCAAATGTTCGGGTGTACTTTGCACAGCTTTTGTTGGGCATTTGGTCAATATCCAACGGTCTAGAACAAATCAACGAACGCTTGATACTTATGGGCGAACGTTCGGGTGTACTTTTGAACTTATGCTTGCAGATCTTGTCTGTACGTTCCTGACACAGTGTCACCGAACGTTCGGTGCTTCTAGCTGAATGTTCAGTAATTCAGTGAACGTTCGGTCTCATCAAGTGTTGAGTAAAACAACCATAACTTTTGCTATGGGTCTCAAAATTGAACATGTGACCCCATTCCGAAAAGCTCTTTCCGAGAAAAACATCATAGTATCCATCCCAATATTTTTGAGTATCCTATTGGGATTCAAAAATCTATGATTTCCATCTTAAGACGGTGTTTCCAATGCTTTCTCGTCCTTTAGGAATGATTCCTTAACCTTCACACTATAATTGATCCCATACTCATTGATTACCATTGATAAGTTGATTCTTCAGTACTACAGGCATCAGTACCTCTGTTGAACGTTTGGTGCAACAGTAATTTCTTAAAAAGTCCAAGGTCTTACACTTTACCAAATGAGAACCAACCCTAGGATCATAATTAGAGTATACTTAATCCTAATTTATTTTCGGGGTATTACAGTCTGGGTGACACATGGCTACAAGGAAGAGAGCAGAGAGTGTGGTGTATGTGATACACGCACTCCACTGGTAGTTGCGTCTTGGTGCGTTAAACCCACGCGTAGGATATTCACTAGCGCATCCAAGCTTTGTTGGTGGCATTCTAGGTGGATATGTGACCATTGGCGTCAAATCTATGGAACGGTGCGGAAACCAATCTGATCGACTGGACGTGGCAGCGCGTGGCAGAATGGCAGCACCTTCAGGCGGCGTGTGTAGGTGCGTGGATGATTCAATAAGGCTATACTTGGCAGATCTAAACTCGTCGGGCCCTCATTTGTCGATTGGCGCTATTACTGAGGTGATCGACCCTTTATGGCGACGCGTAACAGAACAAGAAGATTCTTCAGGGGTCGTGGCAGCTCGTTTGAACACCGTTGGCAGCGAATGGAATGACTGGCTCTTGGTCTATAGACTTGGAATGACTTTTGAGGCTTTGGGCAGCAAAAATTTTGGTGGCGCTTGGTGTAGGGCGACGAGACTAAAATTTGTTAAAAGAAAACGCCAGAAAATATGACGTTTATTGAAGGTTACAGAAAAGTGGCTTTGATACCATGTTAAATATATTGTAAAGAAGAGAAATGAGAGAAGAGAGAGCAGAAGCATATAATGAACTACATTATAATAAGACTAATTATATTGAAGTATTACAGAGACCTCTATTTATAGAGATGCTATGAGTGATAGGCAAGTAAACCTAATAGATTAAAGAAAGGTAAACCTAGTAGACTAAAGAAACCTATAATACATAAGGAAAGAAATAGCCAGAGAATAATATTCTTAACAGTTTTGGTTGGTTTGACGAAAGAAAATAGATGGAAATGTATTTTGGTATTGTTGTTTGGAGTGCACGGTTTATTTTTGGGTTAAAACCCCTTAGTAAATCTAGGTTATCTGCGGTAGTATGCACTACTGCATAGAAGCCAAGTCCATCTTTTTATACATAAAAGATTAAGTTCGTTGTAGAAGAAGACTCTCTAAATTTAAACCCTTGAGCTACCACGCGTTTGAAGAAGACTCTCTAAATTTAAAAAATTCTTAATTTCATCTTCTAAACTTTTAATTTGGTGTAATGTAATTCCCTCCGTTAGTTTTTAAACGTTAAAAGTGATAAAATGACCATTATACCCCTAACTTTTTTTTTTATAAAATTACAAATTTTCTTGTAATTTCAAATTAAAAATAATAATAAAAAAAGTTATTATATAAAAAAAAAAAAATCACAAGGTGACCCACAGTTGGTCACCTTGTGACCTTTTTTTTTTTCTCTTCATTTAAAAAACAAAAAAAAGAAGGAAAAATCGAAGGGTAACTTGATCTTTTTAGGGGTTCTCGCTAGGGTTTAATGACAAAAATTTACGGATGAGTAAATTGCATCAAATTGAAAGTTCAAGGGGTAAAATTGAGAGTTTTTGAAATTTGTGGGATCTTCTCAAAATGTGTTATAGTTCAGAAATCCTTTGTGAAATTTTTCCTAATTATAATAACTTATCAACACGTTCATATTTTTGTATACGTACCTCCACGATGCTGGTTTGTATTGGAATTGTTGAATTATTTAGTTTTGTTTAGTTTTGTTTTTTTTTTTTTTTTTTTTTTTTTTTTGTCATCAACGTGTTAACCTACATGCATATACATATGAAATCATTTTTCCAAAAGGGATACAGAGTACTCATCTAATTAATCACATACTCTACTGTTCCTTTTATAATACTATCTAGACCATGAGTTTAGACTTGATTCGTAATTGGTCATCAAACACTAAGTCACCTTGATGAAAATATTTTATTTAAGAAAAAGATCTGGATTTCAGTTTTTAATTTAAATAAGTTGAATAAAGTACAATATGTACTATTTTTTTTTTTTCTATTGATGTTAATGTATTGATAGATCTAAGTCTTAAGATTATGTGGATTTTAAATATTTAATTGTCAAGAATTATTTTAAACTCGTAACACATGTATTTTTATTACCGCAAAATCCTCAACACGCAAATCCATCATGTGTTATTAAATTCAAACACGTCTTTAAAAAAAAATTATATATAATTTAAATGAAATGTAAAAACACTTTGAACAAGCAAGGAAGCATTACATTCATTAAAAATTTTGTTGATCTTCAATGATATTAAAAATGCTCTCAGCAGTTTTGTTCGTCATAGCAGCATCTTTTAACAGAACCCCTCTAAAATCTTAAAAAAAAGAAAAGAAAAGAGTCCTTCCTTTACAGCTAGCAAACATAGGCAATCGTGCTGGAGACCTTTTTGGCACTACTCCCTTTTGTTTATTTGATGCGGTGATCACTCCATTGAATCTATCAGCTCACATGCATTCCACACTTTTACCCTCTCTTTCTCATACGGCATGTCCTTATCCTAGGCCTTTTTCATTTCTTCCCAACTGGTTAAAATTAGCCTACACTTTCTCTTTTCCTACTTTTATTTTTTATTTTTTAATTAGTCTTTTAACCTTTCAGTAATAAAACAAGACTAACAGCTACTTTTAACAGCTACAATGTCAAGAATACAATAAGAGGCTTTCTCTATATGGACTAAATCGTCCATAAGAGAAAGTCCTTCTTTAACTAGCCTATGAGCTACCCTATTTCTTTCTCTCTCTTGACATGGGATACTTTCCAGCATTGTAAACAAGCATGATCTTTGCAACATCAATAATTTGGCCATATCTACACCAATTCTTATTATCCTTCTACAGTGCATCACCTGAAGGGCATCCCCTTCTAATATCACTTGTTGGACTCCACATTCTTTAGCAAACAAAATCACTTTTAGTGTGGCAGTAGCCTTAGCAATAATCAAATCTGTGGTGTGTTGTCTGGGAGCGCTTAGCGTTGCTAGCACCTCCTCCTTATAGTCCCGTACAACCACCCTAATGCCCTTTCCTACTATTTAATTTTATCGACGGTTGCATCCTAGTTGACCTTGACATAGTTCATTGTAGGTGCCAACCACTTCTAGGCAAAGTACTAGCACTATCTTTGATTCCAAATGGTTTTTCATTAGCCTTTTTGAACTTGTTAAGTGATCAACAGCATTATGCACAAGAATAATCGGAGAATGAACCACACCTCCAAAGATGACAGAATTCGTCAACATATCTTAGTGTCGATCGTATGGTGATCGTTTTTCTTGTCTACAGAATTTGTCTCCACTTTTTGCATAACTGCATTTTATTGTGCATTGGGGTCAAAACTCGTTCTTTTCATAATGCCTTCGCGAAACAGTCAAATGGAGGTAAATTGGCAACGTAGGAGTACTCTGTCGGCAATTCGATATTTTCCACCAATAGAAAAACATGTCATTGTCAATAAACAAATTAAAAGAAAAAAATAAACGAACAGGAGGTCGTTGTACGCAATTAGCGGTGGCATATCATTTCAATGTGTTGAAGAAGGAAATATTGGCAACGGTCATAAAATGATTGAAAAAGGAAAAGATCAAATTTGCAACGTTAACATTCCATATGCATAAGCGATTTCCTTGTATAGAAGATCTCAACATTAATTCTTAACGACTATGTAAACCAAGCCTTTTTGTATACACTCTCATGTAAATCGATTATGATCAAGTAATACACAAGTATTATTCTCTTCATTTTCTTGGGTTTTATCCAAATGCAATGAGATTCTACTTTTCTAGGAACAAAAAACGAAGTCACTAAAAGGTTGCTTTGCAACGATATAATTTTTCATCACTAAAACGTCGTCACTACCTTTTTTTATCGCCCATCACTATTGCAATCGATTTATTGCAACAACTTGATGACAAGGAAATTTTAATACACCAAATTTTAAAAACTCAACTCTTGTACTACTCATCTACAATTGGATTGATGTGGAGTGCCCAATACCCATTTTGATTTGTGAGCATTTTTTAATAAAGGTTAATCAAAACCCAGTATTACAAGAGTTGTATAAGAGTTGAGTTAGTAGCATTGCTGATATTCTTTTCATTTGTTGATAATTTTCAGCCATGGCAATAAGATTTTCTGCTACAACTTATAGTTGCTAACAATCAACAATGCATGGTCATCTGTGTTGCATTTGGTTGATCATTTAGAACGTAAACTTATTGCTTTATTATGAGAAATATCCTCCTCCCATGTTAGAGCAGTGCGAGGTGAGTGATATCAAATGGATAAGCATCACTTGGAGACTCAGCTTTGTATCCTCTTCCAGCATACAACTCATATAGGATTTCAGTGGGATGGAAACCATCCCAAAATAAATATTGGCTCCGGTTACTGCATGGCTTTCCAAATGGAACGCATAGCCCACCAACGCTCATCACTTTGCAGCAGGGAACATCTGCAACCATGGAAGCTGACACATGCAAAATTCCATCTCAATCACGCGCGCACACACACACACACATATATATATATATATATATATATATATGATTAGGTAATATATATATACCTATAGATGAACTGCTCGACGCGATTCCAGTAGAGTTGATGAAGATAAAAGTAGCATTGATTAGATTTTTATTGAGCTGAGCCACCAGTGTTTTAAGCCCATCATTGAAAAGTTCGACCGCATTGTTGATGTTGTCCACACATGCAGAGGCATTCGCTCCACTTCCACATGAACTCCGTTCGTATGGAGTACTGCCTAACGCACCCAGCCCGTATACGGCAAATTTCCTTGCCCCATACTTGTACAAAGTCTAGCATCAACACATTAATCAGCAGTATTAAAAGTTTTTGAAGGAGATTCAGGTTCTTTCTAAGAACCTGCCCAAATTTATCCCATTACCGACTTAACATTTAAGAGATAACACCAGCTACAAAAAGTATGAGGAAAGTGTGCTAACTTCTAACCGTTAATTGCTGAGATAATTGGTGATTGAGAACAACAGCATATTGCTGTGGGGTGTATATTCGGCTAGTAAGAAAGAACTGCGGCAAGAAGTAGTTATTAACATAGTCGTTGCTACCAATTGCAACAACATATATGCACTTGCTTAGGTACTCTGCAGCTGATTTGTTATGATTTCCCAACATCTGGTTCATCTCCAACACCGTAATCTGGTGATTTTCCAACTGCTGATCCATGCTTATCCGATCACCCTGCAAATGATGAACCGAATTGTATATTATTAACTTGGCAGTCTTTTAAATTCTTCTTTCGATGTGTTTTTTAACTGGAAGCCATGCATGCTACCATTGCGCATGCACTGTAGATATTTATGATGGCAAATAATGTGAAAGCTAGAAGAGAGAAAAAGACTGATGAAAAGCGTTAGAGCTACATCTTGTATTGTATTGTATTGGATTGTGTATATATATATATATTGTATTGTATATATATATATATATATATATATTTTCTAAACAAATTAGGAATTGGTATAGGGAAATTGTATTTTATATATTAAACAATATTACAATGGTCTCTATTTATAAAGAGGTTAGGAAGGGTGAACCTAAATAAGGAAGATAATAAACCCTACAAGAAAACCGAATTAATAAAGCATAATTAGACACCATAAGATATATTTTACTTCTTGTTACCTGTTCTTGTGCAGTTTCACTGCGAATTCCCCCTCCACCAGATGCATAATTGACACCTTTGAGTATTTCCTCACCTTTAGCATTAGCGAAAGGTGGAATGTAATCGTCGAATCCAAGAAGTTGAGCTGTAATAAGAAAAGTATTCAAAAGCATCATACTTTGGGAAATTATTAAGAATATGTAATGAGAAAGTGTTCAAATTATATATATATATAAATGCAGACCAAGGATATCGATCACATTACGACCGTTGGTAAACCTTCCGGTAGGCCCCATGGGGAAATCAATCCCATAAGGTGGATAATTGGTTTTTGCCAATGTAAAAAGATTGTTGTTGTTCCCATTATCCGACAAAGAGTCCCCAAAAACGAAGAGACAAGGCACTTGTGGGTTTCCAAGTGCATTACAACTGTAATGTTGTTGCATGCTTGATAGCAGCAAGAAAACAAGCAGCATCCACAACATTGTCTTATTTATCTGATGAAGGAGAATTATCAGATGAAGGTGAAATCCAGAAGGGTGTTGCCCAAAGATGAACAAGAAGAGAAGTATATATTGTGAGGAGCTAATTAATGACACTTAACTTTTGAATAAAGAATTTCCTAGATCGGCTCCCATTAAAACCAACCACAAATGAATTACCTTAGCCCTAAGGCAAAGGTCACTGAGATTAATATTTCTAATTACCTTAATTTTCAAAGAATTATAGTATCTAGTATTACTGTACCCCATTTAGGATCACCTAGTCATTAATTCACAACTACTTATTCACCACAATTAATTAATTAACTAAGGGCAAGTATCATATGCAAATTCAATCTACTCTAGATTTCCTAGATTACTGGAGACATCATAGCCCATACCACTAAGGAGCAAGGGTGTGCAAATCGGAGTAAGAGTATGTTTAAAATTGCGTTGAAAAGTAAAGTTTTTAAAGTCCAAAAGAGTTTTTTTAAAAAAACTTTAATTTTAATTTTACATCTTTCTAGCTATTAAAAGTTTTTTTTTTAATTTTTAATTTTTAATTTTTTTTATTACCTTTTTAATGCAATCCCAAACAAAAATTTAAAAGCTAATTAGGTGTAGAGCATTGCCGCCTGTAGTTTTGCAGGCCAACTACGTGTTTAAGAAAAAAAATCCATGTTATCCTTCCCATATGGCGTAACAAATATACAAGAAAATAACAGAATATGATGAAAATATTATTAAAATAAAAAGTCAATGGTGATTTTACAATTGCACGCATGTCCATAAGATTGGTGGTGACCACTAGCCTTCTCATCCTAGCTAGTCTCACAAAGCTACTCTCATCTCTTTCCTTCTAGCACGTGATTAGGACGGAGCCTGAAAATGAGCAGGGCCATAGCAAAAAAAATTTAGCTGGCATTAAAAATAAAAAATAAAAAAATAACCATAAAGTTTTTTTTTTCTTTTTTTATCTTAAAATTTTTTTTTCTCGTCATTTGAGGAGATCCTCTCATGGCCACTACCAATCCTCCCGTTCCTCCATCAGTACTGCATGTGATCATTTGTGGCGTAATCAATCTTGAAATTTGAAAAAAATGAAGCCATTTTGAAAATGATGCTAATACGCAACGGAAAAATAAAGCAGTTTTAGGATTGTCTCCGGCCATTATGCTCAAGCTGAATCTCTAATGCAACAACACCTCAATAAGAATAGCTCCGAGTGAAGAGTAGCAATTAAACCAAAAAAATAGGGGTATTAAGAGAATAAGCTGCTCACAAACAAGCCCGGATTTGACTTGTGCTCGACTCGAATCTTAAATGAAGTGTTTCATGAATACGAATTTTGACTCGAATATTAAAAGAAGAAAGCTCAGCTTGACTTGGCTAAGCTCGTAAGCAAGCTCATATACGGCTCACCTCGTTTATTAGGCTCGACTCGTGTATTTTTTAATAAATAACAAATAACAATATATATTTAACATTATTCAATAATAACAAATATATTATATACCTTTGTTAGTTTGTTTTTTTGTTATTTATACATATGTATGTATATATATTATATATTATGTATATATTATATAAACACACATAAGAAATATATATATATATATATATATATATATATATATATAGTAAATATTAAATATAAATTATACATTATAATCACAATTTATGGTAAGTAAAAACTTAAAAATGTGAATTTAAATCATATGTCGTGAATCGTGATCATGAGATCATACAATTATATAAGTATATAAATGTTTACATATAAGATAACAATATATATTAATATTAACATTATATACTTAAGACCCGTGTTAAGCTTTAACATTTTAACATATTAACTAAATAATACTATAGGTAATATGATAATAGTGATTAGTGTAATTAACTCGTCATTAGATAGTTTATATTTTGGAAATTGAAATCATATATCACATAATCATTAATCATTATATAATATGGTATTTAATCAATGCATTATAATTAGATAATGTATTCTTAGAAAATGTATATCACGTTACCTTAAATCTAAGATAATATTAATATGAATTGTGAGATAATATGATCATATAATTTAAGTATGAGTTTATGACTATTAGATCATGAGGAATTTAGGACTTAGAGTTTGAGCATTACCATTATATTATAAGTTCAATTAAAAAAAAGAGTTAATAAGTTAATAAGATAAATAATTGAATGTATGGAGTAGGAGAAATATTGTAAAACGTAGTCACAAATAATTGAGTAACTTGAATTGTTGGCTTCGCTAAACTGTTTCGCAATCCCAATTTCCAAAGTGTGAGGTGCATGTTTACTACAGTCGGCCACTTAAAAAAAAAAAGACTTTAATTGTTTAAAGTCGGCATTGCTGCTCAAATTTTGTTTTGTTTTAAAGGCAAGAAAAAACCAACTGGCTTAAACGGTGCGTTTTCTAAAAGTTCAAACAGTTCATCTTCATCAACCGAAAACTCTGAATATCTCTGCCCCTGCATGATCAACCCAAAACTTGGGTCTCTTGAAGAATATCTCAGCCCCTGCATGATGCAGGCTGCATCAACCCAAAAATCTGAACACACCAACAGCAAACCAAACCATCAGAGCCAGCAACCCCACAAGAACCACTGTGTCTCCACCTCACAATTCCCCCAAAGCACCGGACCCAGCCTCCCAAATGAACCTCCAACCAGTGTGCAACATCACACAAACCACAAAATCAAATACCCACAACCCAAAGAAATCCAATCAGAAAATCTCCACTGTCAACCACCAGATGGCGTCAATGCTGTACGAAATCGCCGGCAACACTGCAAACCTGGTCTGCAGATGAAACGGTGCCGCCAACGTCGCAGCCCATGCCGGCGTCCAACCAAACTGCTGTCAGCCCAACCGCATCGCTCTGCCGCCGATCTCCGAAGAGGCGCTCTGAACCCAACCATCATTCCAAGTTCCAACTGTCTTGATGGGTCTTCACGACACCTTCACACTCTTGGGTCTCGCTCTTGCTTCTATGGTGCTAGAGACAAAAAGTTAGTTGCTTGAACGGAGAAGAAGAGAAGAAAATTGTAGGGGAAAGAAGGGTTGGGCTGCTCGTGGAAGAAGAAGAAGGCAGCGAGTGCATAAGCACCTGAAGCGTAGAAATAATAAAAGGAGGCAATACAGTTACTTACATATAACTAAAGTTCCACATCGCTAAGAGAATGAAACCTCCCAAGCTGGTTTTTCTATAAAAAGAGGCATACCGCATGCCCTTTACTCCAAAACCCAAGCCAGCTTATTGAGTTGCTTAAAAACCAAGGAAGCAGCTGGGTGTTGAGTTGTGTCGTTTTTGGCTCATTTAATAACCAAGTTTGAGCTTGGACAAGCCGGCTTTATGAGCTGTTTGAAATTTGCTCTTTAAGCCCCAAACTTTCAGAAATGCCTTCCTTTTTTTTTTTTTCTTTTTTTTTTTTCAAAAGCCTACAAAAACACAAAAAACACATAAAAGAACTAAAATAGTACAAACTAACAAAACTAAGTAATTATCAAATTTAAGTTTAAAGAATAAAATGTGAATATTTTAGGACTTATTAGTATGATCAGTCGACAACAGCTTGGTAATTGCGGTTAGAGGATGTCCCTTCAAATCATTAGCCAACGTTCTAATTAGGGAAGAATTCCTCCCGGAATGAATTATAAGTGGCTGTCCTCTATACACGGGTCCTTGGTTGGAAGGCTCAATAGAGGGAATTGAAGGATCGGTGTCGGTAGGAAGAGTCGGCTGATCGGTCTCGGAAAGAAGAAAATCATGATGTTCATTAGGAACTGCAACCGGTTCTCCATGCTCCCCGAGGCCAGAAGCATGAAGGAGTAGCCTGCAAAGGTCCAATATCCCTCACAAAAAGAGAATCAGAAGCGCAAGGTTCACCGAAAGTCACAGCGACAAAACTGGACTTGACAGTTAAAACCAAATTCAGGAGTTCCAAAGATTTGTCACCATTCCTTCTTTTGGAAGACTCCTCCAACGGAGCCTTGCCATTGTCCACCTTTCTCTTTGGTGCAGGGGGACTGGCCTCAACAACTAAAACAGACAAATTGGTGTCCCGGACTTGGGTACATGGAGAAGGCTTGGAAGTAGAGCCAAACCCTTCGAAACGGAAGCCTTAACTGCAACTGGCTTATCCGAAGGGTGGACGACCGTGTGCGCTCGGACCTTCTTACGAGCCGGTGACTTATGGATTACCTTGTCAGAAGGATGAACTGGTTTCTTTGGATTTCCCTGACGATCTCAATAAACTTTGTCAATAGGAATCTGATAGCCCAAATGCTCTCAAAGAGCAGAATCAGTAACGATCTCGTTAAAATTCATCCAAGCCTCATTCTCAGAAAGTTGGGAGTAAGCCAAGATATGATCGACCCAACTTTGCTGTTCTGGGCTTAATTTGGGACATTCTTTCTCTACTAAAGCGAGAAGAAGTGAGCAAAAAATAAACAAAAAGAGAGTGTGAGTGAAATCGAAAATACTCACAACTCTCTCGGAAAGCCCCACTCTCAGGGGACAGTGCATTCCAGCGGCAAAGGCTCCGACGAGGAAGCCTCCCAAGCACCAGAAACATAAAAAAATTGCTCCGCCCAATGCTTATTGTTGGAGTAAGTCTTGCTAGGATCGATGAATTGATTCTTCTCACGAACCATGAAAGTCACTGTCTCGGTGTTTGGGTATATATGGGGACCGTATATATTGAAGAATTCCGAGATTGAAAGTGACTCCCCAGGAAAACGGAAAGCCACAACAAAAAGAAGGGAGAACCATTTATAAAGAGATAAAACCTCGAAACCAGCAATAGAGCATTTAATGTAAATTCATCAGAAGCCTACAGCCACACCTAAATTGAGGGAACCTGTGATGTCCCTTCTCTCAAAAGACGCGACCAAGAATGCCTTTCGACAGCCAGCACCCAACTCAAGAGGCACACGCTCGACGCCACCCACTCGGAGAAAAACACGTGGAAGAAACAGCTGCGCATTTATGAGGATGTGTACAAAAGATTTGAAAGATCAAAGATCGCACCTACCATCGGATATCTTAGACACGCGATTGTCGGGTTCCATAAATGGATAAAATGCCAAAAATAACAGCTTCAATGAGTTGGATCAGGCAAAATATCTGAAGAATTCACCATTTTAAGGAAAATGAGGAAACCGAGCATCAGAATTCTCTTCTCTTGAAGCCTCGACAGAAGGAATTCTGGGGGTACTTGTTACACATAAAATTAGTACCAAACTCAATGAGTCCAAGGCCCCGTAGTGGAAGGTAAAGGCCTAAAATGATATTACAAGCCCAGCCCAAAGCCGAAGACCTAAGCCCATTGTCATCGCTATCCTATGACAGCCCAGGAGAGCTTACTCCCACCACGTCTGTAGCGATCATCAAGTCGACAATTTTAGGGTCAAACACATATAGTAATCGTGGGAGCAATATGCATTAATCACATCAAACGGTTACATGCACCCTTGGATACTCATTGATAGCAGGAACAATTACAAATAATTCTCGGATCGACATTCATGACAGCAACTGTTACACACCATTCTCGGGGTTGACATTGGTTACAAGCATTCTTGGATCAATATCTATTGCTATGACAGTTACGCGCAACTCTCGGGATTCACATTGACAAACCATGATATTTAAACGGCACAATTAATCATGGTTTGTCAATTGAGCTTACCTATAAAAGCCACGGATAACAAGAAGATAAGTACATGACTCATTCTTACTATAAAGGAGCTAACTTTACCATCGGAGGAGGATTCGCCGGAACACCCCCGACGTGTTCTCTTAACCACATTTTTGTCTTGCAGATTGAGGAAGGAGCGACATCCAAAATTACGATCTCATCCCTTGGGTCCACCATACTGGAAAATGTACCAACAACTTACATTTTTCTTTTTCCAATATGTCCATGTAAGAGATGTTGCCCATGTATACTTTGTGTCGTGACCACCTATTCTTCTACAAAAGATTCTTAACCTCTTGCTATTTGTTTTGTCGTTGCTGAATCTATTTATCATCAATAAGTTCTTGGGTTGCCTTTCTATGTCGGCGCAAGCAAGATTTGTGCCATAGTCTAACCATCATCAAATTGATAGATAACCCTTTTCTCATGTGGCAATTCGCTAGTCGGTGTGTCTGGTGGTTCTAGCATGCATTGGGTGGAACACAGGGTTGAGAACCACTTCAAACCGTGGCATGGGCTTTGTCTTGGATTCAGCATTCCGCTACTTTCACTATGTTAATATAATAAGCAAGTGACAATTTCATAAGAAATTTGTTAGCCTATTGGTTTAGGCCCTGCTTGTTAGTCTAAATAGTGCAAGTTCGAGTCTTACTGGTTACATCTTTCAACCAAAAAAAAATTTATTTGAAAAACCAAATAACCGCCGACCCTATAAGAGCATTCTTAGCAGCCTCACCAAATTTTACTTACCAAAATAACTAAAAGTACATTTTTTTTTCTATTTTAACAATTCACTTTTTTAGAGCACCCCAACAGCCTCACTAGTTTAACAATCAATTTTCACTATTCCATTAAAAAATTATTTTTCAAAGATTTGTTTATTTATTTTTTAACTATTAAATGAAGAGAGAGAAATGAGTTGTTTAATCAATCGGTGAGTGAACAATACTTTTTATATTTGGTGAGTACTGTTCACGTCACTATTTTTTTGTTTGTTAAAGTAGTGAGCCTGAAAAGTAGAGATTTAAGCCACTTTTGTTAAATTGTCTCACCAAAATAACCAAAAAATGATTTTGGTGAAGTTGCAAGGAGTGCTCTAAGGGATCGAACCTGTGCCTTCTTCTTCGCACTTTTCCTTCACAAAGCCTTAACCATTAAACCTAGCATCTCTGATGTTTGATTTTAATTTTTAACCAAACAAATATTAAACCGTGTTTGAATCTGTTAACACAGATTAACACAAATTCCTTGCAATGATGATCGTGAAAATTTCAAAGAACCAAATATATAACCAAATACATATAATTGTAATTTGAAGATATAAACTTCTCAATTCACGTTCATGAGAAGAACCAACACATGAAGCAATTTCAAATTCTCTTCCTCTTTCAATTTCTTTTATTGTCTTTCATAGCTTGGCTCTGATGCCACTGTAAGAATATTATTGAACAATCTATTAATGGAAGGATTTACTCCTGTTAGGGTGGAAATCCTATGGAGGACTAAAGCGAAAGAAGAATAAAAAATGTAAGTAATGTAGTAATCTTATTAAACTATTATAACCCCACTCTATTTATAGAGTGCAATGCAACTCTTCAACTCTTCATGAAGAGTTGCATTGTTTCTCTTGTAACTATAACCTCCATGGAAGTTATCAGCTTCCATGGGAATGATTAGGTGTGGAGATGACCACGTCTATTATGGTGTCTTCACCCCTACATCTATAGTAATTTGGTGATTTTGCAACTGCTTATCCATGGTTACCCGATCACCTTGCAAATGATGAACCAAATTGTATCTTATTAACTTTGCAGTCTTTTAAATTATTCTTTCGTTGCATTTTTTTTTTTCATGAAGCCATGCATGCTATACCATTATGCATGCAAAATAATGTGAAAGAGAGATGAGATTGATGAAGCGTTAGAGCTACGTACATCTTGTATTGTATTTTATATAAATATAATTTTTTTTTTTCAAAACAAATTAGGAATTGTTAAGGGAAATTGTATTATGTATTAAACAGTATTACAATGATCTCTATTTACAAAGAGGGTGGCATTCACATCCGGCCCAGCAAAAGTTTAGTTAAATTTAGTCAAAATATCATTTTTTTTTTTTTTTTAACTATCCACTTTTTAAAAGACTTACATTCAGCTCAGCATTTTAACTATCTACTTTTAATATTTTATTTACAATTTATTATTTTTATTATTCTTTATTCTTTATGTAGTTCTACTAATGAGGAGACAGAAATTCAAATGATTTTCATTAGAGGGGAGAGGATGAAATGATTTTTTTATTAATAAAATTATAGATTGTTGAGCTACAATGCTCAACAACTTTGTTGGGGATTGTAACTCCTCAGCAAACTCTTGGCTAGTTTGCTGAGCCGGATGGAGAGTGTTTTTAACACTATGGCTCAACAAAATAACTAAAAGACTATTTTGTTGAGCCGGATGTGAATGTTGATGAAGAAGTAAATCTAGACTAAATAAGGAAGACAGTAAACCCTACGACAAAACATAATTAATAAAGCATAATTAGAGACCATAAGATATATTTTGCTTCTTGTTACCTGTTCTTGTCTAGATTCACTGCGAATTCCCACTCCACCAGATGCACAATTGACACCTTTGAGTATTTCCTCGCCTATAGCATTAGTGAAAGGTGGAATGCACTCGTTGAATCCCAGATGTTGAGCCATAATGAGAAGAGTGTTAAAAAGAATCATACTTTGGGAAATTATTAAGAAGATGTAATGAGAAAGTGTTCAAAGTATATATATATATATATATATATATATATATATATATATATATATATATATACGCGCATATATAATAATACAAATCATCTCTACTTATAGGGAAAATATGATTGATGAATATAATACAAATAAGGTAATCCAATCTCAAGAATTTGATTATGAATTATAATTAAGGATTTGATAATCGATCACAATGATTTGATATTTAATTGTAATGATTTGATTGTAATCACAAATATATGAAAACATATTCTAACAACCCCTCAAACTCAAGGTAGAAGATTTGAAAACTTGAGTTTAAAATGAATGATCTTTTTTTTTTTTGGCTGGATATGACAACGGTCAATTACATAGGCCGAAAATGATGGGTAGAAGCGTGTTGGAGTCGGTGGCGGTTGGCGGTGGTGACTAATCGCCAAGAATCTTCAAAACAAAGCCAAGTATGGCACTACAAGAAATTTGCTCATTAGCGGCGACTTTGGGTCGCCGCTAATGAGCAAAACGTCACCGCTATTGATCAATAGTGGCGACCTTTGGCCGCTATTCAGTGGCTGGTATTAATCCGCCAGTGATGATCAATAGCGGCGACATCTGGGATCGCCGCTATTGATGGGTCAATAGCGGCGACTTTTAGTCGCCGCTAATGACTTTTTTGTTGCCGCAAAAAAAGCTTGAAATGGGCCGAGTGTCGCCGCTGATGATGGTCAATAGCGGCGACGTTTTTGTCGCTGCTATTGACAGTCAGTAGCGGCGACCATCTGGGTCGCTGCTATTGACAGTCAGTAGCGGCGACCATCTGGGTGGCTGCTATTGACTATCAATAGCGGCGACCTTTTGGGTCGCCGCTATTGACTATCAATAGCGGCGACCTTGTAGGTCGCTGCTATTGATGGACAGTAGCGGCGACATCTAGGTCGCCGCTATTGATAATCGTAACAATAAAAAAAATCATTAGCGGCGACCTCAATGTCGCCGCTAATGATATTAAAAAAAAAAAAAACTGCTTATAATAGATGTTATTATATAACCGTTATGAGAATTACATCAAGCCTATTTATAGTCAAATCGCTCGAGATAACTAAAGTTAATTGGTGCAAGCATTGCATATATATGAAAGGACAAGTGGATTCAAGGATTCACTTCTTATCATGAAACAAAAAGTGAAAGAGGGAAACAATAACACAAAATAATGACATGTTGGGGACATCCGGACAATAAGGTTATAATCAAAAATAAACTCATGCCAACTCAATCAAACTAAACCACCCAATCTAAGGCTTGCCTTTGAATTGTGGACCCTAAGAGCAACAAACCTTACATATATTGAAGGGTTTGAGTCCTCACCTATGAGCACAAACTATGTCCCAAAAAAAATAAAGGACTTCATCTCATCAAGCAAAGGAATAATAGGTAAACCATTAAAACAAGTTGGTGCAAGCATTGCATATGGAAGGACAAGTGGATTCAAGGAGTCACTTCTTATCATGAAACAAAAAGTGAAAAGAGGGAAACAACAACACAAAATAATGACATGTTGGGGACGTCCGGACAATAAGGTTATAATCAAAAGTAAACTCATGCCAAGTCAATCAAACTAAACCACCCAATCCAAGGCTTGCCTTTGAATTGTGGACCTTAAGAGCAACAAACCTTACATATATTGAAGGGTTTGAGTCCTCACCTATGAGCACAAACTATGTCCAAAAAAAAATAAAGGACTTCATCTCATCAAGCAAAGGAATAATAGGTAAACCATTAAAACAAGTTGGTGCAAGCATTGCATATGGAAGGACAAGTGGATTCAAGGATTCACTTCTTATCATGAAACAAAAAGTGAAAAGAGGGAAACAACAATACAAAATAATGACATGTTGGGGACGTCCGGACAATAAGGTTATAATCAAAAGTAAACTCATGCCAAGTCAATCAAACTAAACCACCCAATCCAAGGCTTGCCTTTGAATTGTGGACCCTAAGAGCAACAAACCTTACATATATTGAAGGGTTTGAGTCCTCACCTATGAGCACAAACTATGTCCCAAAAAAAATAAAGGACTTCATCTCATCAAGCAAAGGAATAATAGGTAAACCATTAAAACAAGTTGGTGCAAGCATTGCATATGGAAGGACAAGTGGATTCAAGGAGTCACTTCTTATCATGAAACAAAAAGTGAAAAGAGGGAAACAACAACACAAAATAATGACATGTTGGGGACGTCCGGACAATAAGGTTATAATCAAAAGTAAACTCATGCCAAGTCAATCAAACTAAACCACCCAATCCAAGGCTTGCCTTTGAATTGTGGACCCTAAGAGCAACAAACCTTACATATATTGAAGGGTTTGAGTCCTCACCTATGAGCACAAACTATGTCCAAAAAAAAATAAAGGACTTCATCTCATCAATCAAAGGAATAATAGGTAAACCATTAAAACAAGTTGGTGCAAGCATTGCATATGGAAGGACAAGTGGATTCAAGGATTCACTTCTTATCATGAAACAAAAAGTGAAAAGAGGGAAACAACAACACAAAATAATGACATGTTGGGGACGTCCGGACAATAAGGTTATAATCAAAAGTAAACTCATGCCAAGTCAATCAAACTAAACCACCCAATCCAAGGCTTGCCTTTGAATTGTGGACCTTAAGAGCAACAAACCTTACATATATTGAAGGGTTTGAGTCCTCACCTATGAGCACAAACTATGTCCAAAAAAAAATAAAGGACTTCATCTCATCAAGCAAAGGAATAATAGGTAAACCATTAAAACAAGTTGGTGCAAGCATTGCATATGGAAGGACAAGTGGATTCAAGGATTCACTTCTTATCATGAAACAAAAAGTGAAAAGAGGGAAACAACAATACAAAATAATGACATGTTGGGGACGTCCGGACAATAAGGTTATAATCAAAAGTAAACTCATGCCAAGTCAATCAAACTAAACCACCCAATCCAAGGCTTGCCTTTGAATTGTGGACCCTAAGAGCAACAAACCTTACATATATTGAAGGGTTTGAGTCCTCACCTATGAGCACAAACTATGTCCCAAAAAAAATGAAGGACTTCATCTCATCAAGCAAAGGAATAATAGGTAAACCATTAAAACAAGTTGGTGCAAGCATTGCATATGGAAGGACAAGTGGATTCAAGGAGTCACTTCTTATCATGAAACAAAAAGTGAAAAGAGGGAAACAACAACACAAAATAATGACATGTTGGGGACGTCCGGACAATAAGGTTATAATCAAAAGTAAACTCATGCCAAGTCAATCAAACTAAACCACCCAATCCAAGGCTTGCCTTTGAATTGTGGACCCTAAGAGCAACAAACCTTACATATATTGAAGGGTTTGAGTCCTCACCTATGAGCACAAACTATGTCCAAAAAAAAATAAAGGACTTCATCTCATCAATCAAAGGAATAATAGGTAAACCATTAAAACAAGTTGGTGCAAGCATTGCATATGGAAGGACAAGTGGATTCAAGGATTCACTTCTTATCATGAAACAAAAAGTGAAAAGAGGGAAACAACAACACAAAATAATGACATGTTGGGGACGTCCGGACAATAAGGTTATAATCAAAAGTAAACTCATGCCAAGTCAATCAAACTAAACCACCCAATCCAAGGCTTGCCTTTGAATTGTGGACCCTAAGAGCAACAAACCTTACATATATTGAAGGGTTTGAGTCCTCACCTATGAGCACAAACTATGTCCAAAAAAAAATAAAGGACTTCATCTCATCAAGCAAAGGAATAACACTATCTTTTATTCAAATGCTTCTTGTATTTGCTATTTACATGCTTGCAAATTCTTATAAAAAGAAGAGCAACTCACATAACGGTGGAACAAACAAATGTTGAAAATAAAATTCACCAAAAAACAAACAAAAATTTAAAAAAAGACCATCCAAATGAGACCTTCTTGGGGTGTCAAACTAGTTGTTAGATCTAACTACAAGCTGGGTATAGCTCACAGATCTGAAACAAACATTCACATGAACAAACTAAAACAAAAATTAAAAAAAAAAAAAAAAAAAAAAGAATTAACTAAGACTAAAAGCAATTCTTTTTTCCTGAAACAAATAACTGATAATTATGCTTTGTCTCATTAAAGTCATTTGCTTTAAATGCTTACTGATATCATTGAATGTCACATCACCCCCATCCAAATCCAAAAGCCTCGTTTGTTTCAATACTAATATAAAGAGAATGGATCTTAATCAAACCTATTTTTTTTGAAATTGAAGCCAAGAATGGTGATAAATTCAAATTAAGTTGTTCATAAATTCAAATCCTCCTTTCAATATTAATTAACCTAAGTTGATATATTGTTTCAGCTTGAACAACAGGCAAATCAATGCAACACATGTACAAGTTAGAAAAAGTGTTTGGACTTATTCTGTAGCAAAGGATTAATTTAGTGACAAAGCAACCAGTATATTTAATTAATTAATGAAAGGGATAAAGTAATTAACTTAAAAATTAAAAAGAAAAAAGAAAGAAAGGTATAAAGCGATAAACATGTACAGAGTTCTTTTGCCTCGATATATAGTCATGATTATTTTGTACAGTAATTATATAATAATTTAACACAAAGCTGAACTATGATAATATAATTTAACAACTATAGTACTATTAATAGAAATAAAACTGAAATAGGAGGGGGCCGGTGGGGATCCTTACAAACACCTAAAACAATATTAGAAATAAATGAAAAATGAATAAAATATAATCCGGTCTCATAGTAGCTTGACCAAAAGGCTAAGGAGAGGTCGTCTTGATAGCAGTACAAAACACATTACAAACTATCTAGCAATAAAATAATCTTTCAGTCAATTGATTTTTTTTTTTTTAATGAATAGGAACTTTATTAGCACCCAAACAAATTACAAACTATCCAGCAAACGCTGAACAACAAAGATACAACCAACAATATCAAGAAACAAAAATCAAACACTAATAAACACAGACACACAAAAAAAAATAAAAAATAAAAAACTCAATCCAACAACACTTTCTAAAACAAACACCAAACACCCCAAAACAAAAGTTTCCACATACTGCATAAACTAAACTAGAAAAAACCAGAAAACATCCCTTATACCAAAATGTCTTCCTTAAGATTCTAGTTCCGACAAAGGTCTGCATTCTCTTGGCTTCTTTGAATCTACCCATTCCCAGCACTCTCGTACGAACTTCCCACATGATTTTCTGAAAATTTTGTTCCTCACGATCTGTTTTCAGATGAATCTCAGATTATCATTGTATAGTCCTTTAATATTTTGAAATTTAAAATAAGAATCAAATGAACCTGCATCATTTTTGAATTGTCATTTTTGAATTGTCTTCGATCTATCAAAAGTTGTGAAGCACCCTTAAGTCTATGGGTAAATGCCAACTACCCACCCACATTACTAAACTATATATATATATATATATATATATATATATATATATATATATATATATATATATAGAGAGAGAGAGAGAGAGAGAGAGAGAGAGGCCAGGTATAGGACTACAACTAGGGGACCCATTTAATTAACTAAACTGTGGTGGATTCTTTAGAATTTCAAATTCAAATTGTGGAGAAATGAGAATGAATAATTAAAAGGTGCCAGTGATGAAGACGGTGTAAAAGCTGTATATAAATCTACCTATACCAATTATCACTAGTCTTTTTGTAGTATTTTGGCTAATTAATTATTCCCAAAGCAGTTTAGGAACCCACTCATAAATAATGTTCTTACTAGCTAGCTAGACTAATACTAAAAATCACATTTTTATTCTAGCTACAATTATTTTAAAATCACATTTTTGTCCACTCCATATATAACTATTATACTAGTTTTTCTATTAAAGCATGTTAGAATTAATATGGCTGTTTTCATATATATATATATATATATATATATATATATATATATATATATATATATACCATTATGGAAATGGGTTCATCATTATTTATATCAAATTTCAAAACATAGCAGAGCACTTGTTCTACTGCTTCATGGCTTCCCGGAAACCTGGTTTTCTTGGCGCCACCAGATAACCCACTTGGCTAACCAGGGGTATCATGTGGTGGCACCTGATTTGAGAGGTTATGGCGGCTCTGACTCCCCAATCAGCCCCAGTTCCTACACTTGTATGCATATTGTTGGTGATCTCATTGGCCTGCTTGACCATTATGGTGAACACCAGGTATATATATATATATATATATGTTTTGTGTGTGTGTGTTTGTTTCCTGTGATTCGGATCCTCAATAATTTTTTGCAGCAAAATTGCTATTTTTAGTAACTTATATCTATTGGCAGAGACAACTCAAAACAAAGTTACTATCAAAACAATAGACAAATAAACCAGTCAAACCCAAAAAACCACGTTCAACCCAAATCTCCTCGTGGAACTAGAATAAAATGGTGTATCTCTCACTCACACAAAAGACGTTGCCTCTGACATTATAAGTCACTCTTTTCCTTTTTCTCTCGCACACGAAGCTGCTGCTGCTGCTTTTGCTCTCATAAAATGCCCAAATGTTGGAAGCCTTCACCATGAGGTAAAGTGAAACAAGACTTCTCTATGAAGTAAAATAAAGAGACAAAAAAGAAAGCAATAAAATCAAGGCACCACACGACATTAATTAAGCATCTTGCACTTTAAAATGAGAATGTAGTTCTTAGGCATCACCACTTTTGTTATCCAATCCTTTCCTTAAATTCGTAGAATTATGCGACCACTTCCTCACACAGAGATTTACAACTTACAAGCAACAGTTTTGGAAGACAGCCCGTCCAGCCCCGTAAGTAATTACTTCATCTTTTTCATCAAATTTTGCGTTTGTATAGTTAAATTAATTATCTCATTATAAGGTTTTTGATTTACTAGATGAGTAAGAAGAAAATAGGTAAAAAAAATTATACACTATTTTTAGAAGAGCAACAAAAGTAGTGATCAAACTCCTAAAGAAAAAGTGAATGTTGTCCGGGAGGCAAGCATTTAGGAGAAACTCATACCGGAGAGAGGTACGCCGGAGAGAGATCGAGCTACCGGAGAGAATTGAGTGCGCCGGAGAGAGAGCTGCCGGAGAAAGTTGAGTGCGCCAGAGAGAGAGAGCTGCGCCGGAAAGAGAGCTGCCGGAGAGAGAGAAACGTTCGCCGAAGAGAAAGAAACGTTCGCCGGAGAGAGAGAGAGAGAGAGTGAGAGTGAGAGAGTACTGATGGGGAGGTCTGAAAAATAAAAAATACAGCTGAAAATAAAACAGAGCTTTCTAAAAAATAGTACTGATCGATGAGGGATTTTGATCGAAAAAAAATAAAATAAAATAAAATAAAATAAAACATGTCTGAAAATTTAAGAAATCGCGCCAATATAAATAGCTGGCGCCAATTTTTTATGCGCACTCATTAGCGGCGACTAGAGCTCAATTATTATTTTTTTTATTTTTTTAAATTATACTTACAATTTTGGGTAAAGCCCATGTACACCCCTCAAACTACCACCCAATTGACAATGTTCCCCCCAAACTTTTAATTGTAACAATGTCCCTTCCAAACTACCAAAACATTGACAATGTCCCCCCCAAAGCTAGCAATAAGACAAAAATGGCCCTATAGATTTCTCAATAAGACAAAAATATCTCTATAAATTTTTTTTTTTAAAAAAAAAATGATTTTTTTTTAAAACGAAAATTTTAATTTAAAAATAATATTTAACTATTTTTTAATTTAGTTTTAAAAAACAAAAAATTTCATTTTATTAAGCGAAAATTTTATTTTTTTAAACATAAATTTTGATTTAAATAAAATTATAGAACAAGAATAAAATAAAATAAAAAAACGAAAATTTTCAATATTTATAAAAATAAAAAAATCAAAATCAAAATTTTTAAAATTTTTTTCTTATAAAATTGATTTTTTTTAAAAAAAAATTGGCCAAGTTTGGATTTTTTTTGTTAGTTTTAGATTTTTTCTAAAAGTTTTAGTATTTTTGTTTATATTTTACTATGGGTAATTTCGTCATTGAGGGGAACATTGACAATTTTTGGTAGTTTGGGGGGGACATTGTCACAATTGAAAGTTTAGGGGGGACATTGTCAATTGAGTGGTAGTTTAAGGGGGTTATGTGGACTTTCTCCTACAATTTTTTAATTTTTATTTATTTATTTATTTAGAGTTTTTTTTAAAAAAAATTTCTCTTGTAATATGTTTTTATTATTATAATATTAACTAAAAATTTCCGTTTAATAAATTTTTATGATAAAGATCATTAAGTTGATATTTATCTTATAATTAATTATAAAATAATACAAAATTCAAAAAGAATATAAAATCAATATAACTAAGGCACTAAGATAATGTAAAAAGCTTACAGTTCAATTGAGTATTCGATTGAACCTTTAATTGTATCCAGTTTGATCTATCAATTGATTATATCACAATCAATCAAACTAATTCATTAAGATCGATCGGATGTTTGATCGAATATTTAATCATATTACGATCAATCGAACTAATTCATTAAGAGTGATCGGATGCTTGATCGATCATTTGATCATATCACGATCAATATAATTAATTTAGTAGGATCGATCGGATGTTTGATCGATAATTTGATCCTATCATGATCAATTGAATTAATTCAGTAGGATCGATCGGACATTTGATTCTATCTCGATCAATCGAACTAATTCATTAGGATCAATCAGATGTTTGACCGAACATTTGATCCTATCACGATCAATCGAACTAATTTATTATGATCGATCGTTTGATCCTATCACGATAAATTGAACTAATTCATTATGATCGATCAGAGGATTCGATCAAATGTTTGATCCTATCACGATCAATCGAACTAATTCATTAGGATCAATTGGATGTTCGATCAATCATTTGTTCTTATCACGATCAATCGAACTAATTCACCAGGATCGATTGGATGCTTGATCAAACATTTGATCCCATCACGATCAATCGAACTAATTCATAGGATCGATGTTTGATCGATCATTTGATCATATCACGATCAATTGAACTAATTCACCTGGATCGATCGGATGTTTGATCAATCATTTGATCCTATCACGATCAATCGAATTAATTCACCAAGATCGGTCAATTGTTCGATCAAACGTTTAAATAAGAATAAGAAATAGAAAACTTCAATAATAATTAATAGGAGAATTTGTTTTCTTTAAAAGAAAAAAATAAATATTGATTTTTTATATAAAATAAGAATAGAAAATAGAAAAATAGAAAAAATTCACCAATAATTAATATAAAAGAAATAATGACATATTATCGGAGGATTCGAGGTGAATTTTTGGTAAATAATTTTTTCTATTATATATGTAGGATCAATAGCATCGCCCCAATATTTATAATTTTTTTTTTCTTTTTTTGTGGTGTAAATAGCGGCGACCCAATAGTCGCCGCTATTGAGGGGTCATTAGCGGCCACTAAAAACGTCGCCGCTAATGACCCATTAATAGCGGCAACTATTGGGTCGCCGCTAATTAATTTAAATTACTTTTTCCCGTGTCAATAGCGGCCACCCAATAGTCGCCGCTATTGAGGGGTCATTAGCGGCAACTTTTTTAGTTGCCGCTACTGACCCATTAATAGCGGCAACTTTTGGGTCGCCGCTAATTAATTTAAATTACTTTTTCCCGTGTCAATAGCGGCCACCCAATAGTCGCCGCTATTGAGGGGTCATTAGCGGCAACTTTTTTAGTCGCCGCTACTGACCCATTAATAGCGGCGACTTTTGGGTCGCCGCTAATTAATTTAAATTACTTTTTCCCGTGTCAATAGCGGCCATCCCTATAGTCACCGCTATTGAGGGGTCATTAGCGGCCACTAAAAACGTCGCCGCTAATGACCCATTAATAGCGGCAACTTTTGGGTCGCCGCTAATTAATTGAAATTACTTTTTCCCGTGTCAATAGCGGCCACCCAATAGTCGCCGCTATTGAGGGGTCATTAGCGGCAACTTTTTTAGTCGCTGCTACTGACCCATTAATAGCGGCGACTTTTGGGTCGCCGCTAATTAATTTTAATTACTTTTCCCGTGTCAATAGCGACGACCCAAAAGTCGCCGCTATTAATTTTAATTACTTTTTTCCTCTGTCAATAGCGGCGACTCTGTTATCGCCGCTAATTATTTTTTTAATTTTTTCTTATGTCAATAGCGGCAACTGTAGAGTCGCCGCTAATGACCACTTATTAGCGGCGACTGTTCAGAGTCGCCGCTGTTGACTCTCATCAGCGGCGACCCTAACGTCGCCGCTGTTTGGTGTATTATTAGCGGCGATAAGGGTGGCCGCTATTGTTGTTTAATAGCGGCGACCCCGCAGAGTCGCCGCTAATGATGCTTAATAGCGGCGACTTATAGTCGCCGCTATTGTTGTTGCTGCTAAATAAATTTTTTTTTTGGTTTTTAGTGTCGACTATTAGCGGCGACCCACAGGTCGCCGCTATTAATGGATCATTAGCGGCAACTAAAAAAAGTCGCCGGTAATGACCCCTCAATAGCGGCGACTTTGGGGTCGCCGCTATTTGTTTGGTCGCTAAAGACCATATTGCTTGTAGTGTGGGCCAAGAGCCAAAAAAGAGCGAAAATAAGGCCAACAATGGGACTTAAATAGGCTTTGAGTTTTCAAACTATGCGATAAAGCCATAAACTAGGTCAACAAAAGGCCGAAAAGATGGGGTCAACTATGGGCCTGTGTTTTCAAAAAACACCACAAACCTAAATAAATTGGGCTATCAAAGGGCCAAAATAATAGAGAAATGTTAGGGGTTAATAAGTTTTTTATATTTGGCTCATATTTTCTTATTGTATTCACATTGGTTTATGTATATTTTTATGCAAAATGACTAATTAAAACCCACTTTATCTAGTTAGCTAATGAGTTTTAAAAGACAAATTGCATCCAATTTTTTTATTTTTATTTTTTATTATCTATATCATTTAAATTTTATTATTATTATTTTTTTTATAAGGATTGTATTTTTTTCTAAAGATCCTATTTTTCAACTTTTGGAGAAAAAAAAATGGACGGAGAGAAATAGTAGGAGAAAATTTTGAAAAAAAGAGAGTTGTGGAGAAAAAAAATAGTATATTAATGAAATGGATGTGTGAGCTGTGCCCGCTACATGTAGTGTTGCACTGTTCACAAATGCAACAAAAATGTATTTTGCATTTGAGATGCACAATCGGATGTAGATGGTCTTATAGTTTTTTGGTTATCTATTTTAGATAAAATTAAAAAATTGTTAAGTTATTATGAGTTCTTTACAAATTTAATACATCAATAATTAAATTTATAAAATACATCGTTAACTTATATAAAGTCTTGCATTTATCTTTAATAAATGAGCCGACATGACTTAATTGAATTACGTACCACGTCAGCAAGTCCCGATTTTTACCCGGTGGGTAACTAGCATTACTCACAAAAGTCAGATGGCAGGGGAAAGTGCTGATTAATGGGTCGTAGAGAATTAAGTGTAACGTCAGATGGTGGGGCCCGACATCTAAATTATTGTAACAAATTAGATACTCAGCGAGAGATTCACTTAGCAAAGGTGATTTGGGTCACGTGGAAGTTTAATAGTTTATAGTTCATGAGTTACTTGTTACTTCTTTTTTATATATATATATATATATATATATATATATATATATACTTGTTAGTATCGATTATATATTGTTATTTGTTACTTAAAAATAATATACGAGTTGAGTCAAATTTATATACATTTGTATCGTTTAATATTCGAGTCAAAATTTATATTTACGAACGGCTAGTTTAATAATTAATTCGAGCACAAGTCGAGCTAATTCAAGTCGATCTTGATTAGGTATGCTCATGAGCGGCTTCACTATCTTACACCCCTAATTAAAATGATTTTTTTTTTTATTTTTTTTTAACAAATAGGTGGGTTAAGCCTTTCATTTTCTCATTCATGATCAGATTGTTTGAAATTGAGCAACGTCGGAACTGAATGCCTCCGCCTTGGCCAAGCTCGCCAGCACGACCGTCTATCCACCAAGGCACATCCCTCCGGCTCAAAGCATTCCTTGATTTTCTCTTCCGGCTCTCTCTCATCCTCCCCCACTAAGCATTTCTATATCTTCCCTTCAATCACAGCCAGGATTTTAAATTTGTGTTCTGGTATTGGATTTGGAAATCTCTAAATAAAAACCTAAATTTTACAGGGTGAAGGATGAGAATCTGGTCATTAATTGGTTACAAATCTGTGGTTTTTTGTGTGTAAATACCCTTCGATTAACTCACAAGTTTCCCAAAATCGACAGAAAGTTAGTCCTAATAATTTGAGCTTGTTCTTATGTATCCATGTTACTAATTAATTGGGTTGAAAGGGATATTATTTTCTTGGAGTGATTGGTTGAGCATTTTGGTCCAAGTTTAGTCCAATGATTTCCTCACGTCTGTGCTTGAATAGATGCAATGTTTATAACCGCTAACCGTATAACCGCTTTAGTAGGCGGTTATAAAAAACTGTTAACTACGTACCGTTATATATATATAACATTAAAATAATGTCGTTTTAGTATTAAACATCAAAATAATGTCGTTTTATATACTCATATTCATTTTTTTTGGAACACTTTAACCAAAAAATATTTAAAATAAGCCTAAAAACAGGCACAGCCCAAAACACTTAAAAGATCCAAAAGCTTATAAAAAAAAAAAAAAAAAAAAAAAATCGGTTATAAAACCACCGATTATTGGTTTGAATAACCGCTAATCACTTAAACAGAGCAATTGAAGTTAACGATTTTAGCCAATAACCACTAATTACAACCACTACATTCCTCATAGTGTTCCAGCTAGGATAGAACTGAATCATGTAGATAGTGTGGACCTTGTTATTAGAAGAATTCATTTTATGCCAACAGTACTGAAAACACTGTTATTTCACGCTTTACAATTATCACCAAACCATGCCTTGTCTATTTCATTGCAGATCTACACTATTCAGTACGATCGAGCAGAGCATCAAAATCAGTAGTTGTATTAGAAGTGTAGATATTGAAGTATTGGTGGAGAAGTACTGGTGGTGAAGTAGATGCATTATTGAAGTAGTTGTGTTTCTCGAGAACAAAAAAACAAAAAAATTAGCTGTGTTAATTCTTTACGTGGAAAACCTTCATTAGTCCAGTTAAATTTTTCGGTATGAATAATACTGAGTTTACACCGTCTTCTCTAGATAAATATTTTGAAGTTATTACCGCATCAAGTCTTGATACATGCATGATTTAATTAAACATAAATTTATTACTCTAAAAAATGGATTTCATCAAAAATAAAAAAATATTGAATAACTAGCTAGGTATGAGCAATCGAGCAAGTGCTGGAGAGTAAATTGAACGATCGCCACTAGTGAATAGTAGCTCTGGTCAGTTTTTTTTTTTAATCAAATGGGAAAAAAAGGAACAAGGAGAATCTATCCCACTTTTGAGAATGGGAGATCATATGGCCATATGATAAGAAGTCGCTCATTTAACTAAAATATGTGCCCAGTAATTGGCATATCATGGCAGTTTCAAAGCATTCCAATTTTAAAAGAAGGAAAAATCTAAGCTAATATCTAAAACAATACTAGCAAAATTCCAAGAAACAAAAACAGCAGGCGAGTTTATAGCCAGCAAGACTAGGAGAGCATCTCCTTCAAGATCAAAGGAGCCAAAACCCGTAGAAACGGCTAGCCTAGAAACTAGAAGAGCAGCAGCAGCTTCTCCTTGAAGAACGTCCAAACCAACCAGCTTAAGAGTGGCTGCCAAAATAACACTGCCCGAAGAGTCACTAACCACAGCAGCCCACGCTACCGCAAAAGAATCCCTAACCGCCACATCAAAATTAGCTTTAGTGTCGTAGCTCTCGTGGTTAAAGACGACATACTAAAATTTCATCAAGATCTAACCCCAAATGATTCTCCAAACTCTGACAAAGGTTGTTGGGTGCGTTTATTTTATTTTGTTTTTTTGTTCTTTCACTGTGTCACACAAACACCATGTGATTCTTTTATATTACAAAACAAAGGGTTGCTTTGTTTTGTTGCGCATGTGGGTTGTTGGCCACATGTATAAGAGGGAACCCCCCACACACACGTTTTTGGAATGTTGACCGGATAGCAAACGTGTCATGAGGCTCATCTTCCAGTTGTGTGGGATGATATATATATATATATATCTTGGCCGGCTGAAGGTTTGGGGAGCACGAAGAGTAAAAGCTAGCTGCTGTTTTCCATTTTTGGAGATTGAGAAATGCTATTAACCATGGAAATCCTCAAATTTTAGAGGATTGGTTTGTTGTTGTTGGATAGTTCTTGCTGAAATTAGAAACTCGTACTATACGGTGAGTTTCTGTAAATCTTCTTTCAATTCTTCTAAGTTGTGCAGCAATTGGGGTTTTTTTGGCCTTTGCTGTGTGGCCTTTGACTTCTTGTTGGGTGGGAGTTTTGTTTTGTTTGTTTGATTTGTAAAGGGTTTTTTCAGCTTGTTTGCTAGTCTACTGTGTTTTCTTTTGGTTAAAAATTTTTCACTCAACCAAAAAAAAAAAATTAATAATAATAAATTGGGTTGGTTTAAAAATTAAATGCATTTTCCACATTTAGAGTACAAAATGCCAGTTTTCTTAAGTAATTAACTGTGGTGAACAGAAAATTAATTAATTTCTTGCTTTTCTGCTGGCGTCTGGTCAAACAATTTCGTGGTCGGTTTTTTTTTTTTTTTTTGGATAACACCGTTTAGATATTTCACCTTCATCTGATATATATATTCTCCTTTCCCAGTTTCTCAGAGTTTCAATGGCATCTCAGATAAATAAGACAATGTTGTGGATGCTGCTTGTTTTCTTGCTGGTATCAAACATGCAACAACGTTGTTTTGCAGCAAATGGAAAGCCACAGCAAGTACCTTGTCTCTTCATTTTCGGAAACTCTTTGTCGGATGATGGGAACAACAACAATCTTGTTACATTGGCAAAATCCAATTATCCACCCTATGGGATTGATTTCCCCGACGGCCCAACGGGAAGGTTCACCAACGGTCGTACCATCTCCGATTTCATTGGTCTGTATTGTTCTCTTTCTATATATATATATATATTAATTAATTAAAAGTTTCGTCTTCATAGTATATATGATGCTTGATTTTGAACACTTTTCTCATTACAGGTCAATTTCTGGGATTCGAGGATTTCATCCCACCCTTTGCTAATGCTACAGGCGATGAAATACTCAAAGGTGTCAATTATGCATCTGGTGCAGCCGGAATTCGCAATGAATCTGGAGAAACCCAGGTAATTAGTGCCATTCATGCACAATTAACAAACAATATATATGCGAATATGGCATTGTAGTAAAGTAATTTTATAAGTCTTTCTTATTTTAATTTTGCGCTCTTTAAAAAATAAGCTGGCGTTAAAAATTATTATTTGATCAAAATCTAATATTAATTAATTATAAGCCTAATAATTATTTTAATAGGCATATCATCTTTAAAAGAACACAGAAATGATTAAGAATACAAAAATGATATGAGAGAGACTTATAAGAGACTTGTAACATTATTTATTGCATTGGGACGTAGTCCTAACGCTTTACTAGTCTTTTTCTCTGTTTTCGCTCACTATTCTCTTTCAAGAATACAAAAAATAATATGAGAGAGACTTATAAGATACTTATAACATTATTTATTGCATTGAGATGCAGTCCGAACGCTGTACTAGTCTTTTTCTCTGTTTTCGCTCTCTATTCTCTTTCACGTTATTTCCAGCAATTAATATATATATATTTGTTGTGGTACCACGTCTTTTTCTCGAGTCAACAACGTGGGGCCCATATGTCTTTGCTTTTCCAAATTAGGGTTGGACACAACCTTCTAACCGACTTGGTTTTTAACCCTATGCTATATTTAGATTTCTTTTATGGTCAGGATCCCCAGCTACTACTGCCAAGGGTTTTTTTTTTTTTTTTTTTGTTAATTTGGACCTTTGGATTCCATCTAATGGTCTAAAGCTTGCCACGTGTCTCACATAAAAAATAAAAAAATATATTATTTATATTTTAAAAAATAAATATAAAATAAAATGATTCAAAATTAAAAATTTAATTTAATAATATGGGGTGGCTGACCACCCCATTTTCACCATAGGCGGTGACCGGTCCACCCTGCATAGCCATGGGGGTGGTGTTGGCCCCACCCCCAAGGCCCTAGGGGTGGTTCGGCCAAACCCAAAAATAAATTTTTTTGGGTTAGGCCCCAACCGACCTTTGGGGGTGGTCGGCACCACCCCCTAGGGCCCCATGGGGTGGTTCGGCCACCCCTATAGCCAAACCCAAAAACAAATAAAAAACATTTGTTTTTGGGTTTGGCCATAGGGGGCGGTCCTGGGGCTCTCGAGCCACCCCGAAGAGGGTGAGTTGGAGGTGGCCGGCGACACCCCAATGGATGCGCTAGGGTGGCCAGCCACCATTATGGGTGAAATGGGGTGTCCGGCCACCTCATATTATTAAATTAAATTTTAAATTTTAATTATTTTATTTTATATTTATTTTTTAAAATATAAATAATATTTTATTATTTTCTTTTATGTGGGACATGTGGTGAGCTTTAGGCCATTGGATGGAATCCAACGGTCTAGATTAACAAAAAAACTCCTTAGCAATTCTCCAGTTATTGCTGAAGATCCTGATCCTTCTTTTACTAGCCAATGTGTTGTGTCCTTCTCGGTTTGGCTTTAGGAGTTCTTGCCTGGACTGACTTTGAGTTTTTATAAAAGGAGGACTTTGCAACACAGCATGGTGGAATAAAAAAACATAGGAGTTAGCCATAGCTTCCTCACTTTGTGTAGGTGCCGTAGCCCCAGGGCACTTCTGCGTGAAATTAAGATTTTAGTGTAGTGAAGCTTTGAGTTTTGAGTGGTTTTCTTTATATTTTTTTGTACTTCATTTTTTTTTATAGTAAATTTCTCTTGAGTTGTCTCCGTTAATGTATATAGGCATGTTAAGCCAAACCATTTAAATTTTTAGTGTGTTATTTGATTGATTTATTTTATATTCTACTATATATTTTCTGCTTACTTCAAGATCCTGAATTTTGTCCCGTGCATAACAATATTTCTACAATGCATGCATGGCTTTCCAGTAAAAAAACCCATGAAAAGAAGAATTTAAAAACAAGAAACAATAAACCAAGTTAATTAACAATATAATTTGATTCATCATTTGCAGGGTGATCGGATATGGATGGACAGGCAGTTGGAAAATCACCAAATTACGGTGTCGCAGATCGAGGAGATGTTGGGAAATGAAAACAAATCAACCGCAGAGTACCTAAGCAAGTGCATATATTCTGTTGAAATTGGTAGCAACGACTATCTTAATAACTACTTCTTGACGGAGTACTACCCAACTAGCGAAATATACACCCAACAGCAATATGCTGTTGTCCTCACTGACCAATTATCTCAGCAGCTAATGGTTAGCACACTTACTTCTTACTTTTTGTAGCTCGTTTTTATCTCTTAACACTACTTTCTGTGTTACCAACATCTTACCATATTATCTTTATTTGACAACTATTAAAAAAAAAAAAAAAAAAAACTCTAGGCCCAACTAAAATGAATAGAAATTTCCTACAAACTGTATTATTGTACGTTGGAACTCCTACACCCCAACTCATAAAAAAGGGAACAAGGTCCTCTCCAGTTCAAATGAATTGGAGAGTATCCAGTTAGTTATATTTGAGAGAAATTTTTGTCCTTTTATTTTTTGATGAAACAAAAATACTTTTCCAATATAAATAATTGTATATTCTCGAGTTCAAATGAACTAGAAAGGATTCTAATTCATAAAAATGTGATAACATTTATCTTTTTAATAGCACGTTACATGCTTTTTCAATAGCATTAAATGTCAGTCAGGTTGTAGGCTGAATTAAATAGAACAAGATGCTCTCCAGTTAATTTAAACTAAATAATATCCGATTAGTTATGCTAGAAAGGTAATTTTATCTTTTCACTAAGCAAATTTAATGTGTTTATGCCAGACATTGTACAAGTATGGGGCAAGGAGATTTGTGGTATTCGGACTGGGTAAGATAGGTAGTATTCCAATCATGCAGAGTGCATGTGGAACAGGAACAAATGGCACTGCCTGTGTCGACAACATCAACAATGCCGTCGAACTTTTCAACGTTCAGCTTATATCATTGGTGGTTGCTCTCAATAACAATCTAACCGATGCTTCTTTTATCTACATAAACTCCACTGGAATCTCGTCCACCAGTTCGTCTCTGGGTATAAATTAATCTTCTTTTCTGGCTTTCAATGTTATATATATGTATATATGAGATTGACTGAGATGGAATTTTGCATGTGTCAGATTCCTTGGTTTCGAATGCTTCCTGCTGTGAAGCGTCGGCTACTACTGGGCTATGCGAGCCATTTGGAAGTACATGCAGCAACCGGAGCCAATATCTATATTGGGATTCAATCCACCCCACTGAAATTGTAGCTTCGGTGTACGCGGAAAGAGCATACAAAGCTGAGTATCCAACTGATGTTTATCCATTTGATATCTTCCACCTAGCACAGCTGGGAATATTGGAAGAGACTGTTAGTTCTTATGATCATACCAAGTCTAGATCTGTAATCTAATACTCATTGCTTGGATTTTTGTTCTTAGTTCCTCTAATCTAGTACTCATAATAAAGCAATGAAGTTTATGCTTTATCATGTTGTCGCCTAAATCAATCAAGTTTATGATTTTTGTGCAAAGTTATCTGAAGGAGTGGAGCTGAATTCAACTCCATGGATTCCGATCTGTTCAGATTTTTTAAAATATGAGATTCTTTGATTTACCGAGGTAAATGGGTTTGGCATGTTGGAAACTAAAATTACTTACGTCTATAATACACAAATGTTTAGAGTAGTTTGGACCATTAGATGTAATGCAAGGGTCGGATTTTAAAATTCGAGGGTCCCAACTCCACACACACAAGCGGCCAGTAAAATAGTAATATGTAAGAACAAATTATTGCAATAACAAAATAAAGGCAAACTACAAAATAAAGGTACCATCTACACAAAACGAAATTTTAGGTAGAAAAAATAAAGGCGTTAAAATTTAAGTACCACAAAGGCATTTAACCCTTATTTTAGAGACTTTGATTTTATTACTAAAGAATTTATTTTAGGCTTTAATTCTTATTGTAGATAATTGAAAATATCAGAGGATGTTTTTAGGGATAAGTGAATTATTTTAAGCTGTAAGTAATAATAATAATAATAATAGAAATTTTATTGTATTCAGTCTTAGTTTAATTTTTTTTTTAATTGACCTTGATGAGATCAAAAAATTAGCTAACTATAAATTTTTTTTTTTTTTTTAAAAAACTAGGATTAAGTGATTATTAGCTTGTTGATTAAATTGCTTGGCTTGTTAGTTATAGTAGGTGTTAGAGAGTTGGACTTTGTGGATGGTATACTTTTTTTTAAAAAAAGAAAAAAGAAAAAACCAAACGAAATGGCATGGCTTTCAAAGAAATGACATGGTTGCTTCTCTGCAACGTTGCAGGAACAAAATAAACATAATGTCAACACGTACAAGCCATTGATGTGAAAAGCCAAGTGTGATGAAGGAGCAATATTTGCAACGTGAAAAATGAACAAAGTTTTGTAATAAGTATTTATGCAGCTTTAGTACTATCCGACATGAATTTATGAAGCAACCAACTCTTTCTTTAAGAGCTTAAATTATGTAACTAACATACATGTGAATTTATGTGTTGAAGTGAAAGATAAAATACGAGCACTTTTTTGTAGTATAGTGAAGAGAATAGGAGTTGACTGTAATCCTTTGCCTTGCTCAGTATTTGACTCAGGCATTACCAAAAAAACAACCCGTTTTAGTGACGCCTTTGATAGGTTTAACATCAGTTTTAATTTGGTGTTGGTTCAACAGTAAATCATCACTAATAAAGGTGTCAATTCACTGTTTAACCGACACCATTAAAAAGGGTTTCATTGAATAGTAACAATGGACACCTTTGAAAATTTCTCTTTGCAAGGCTTACGTTAAAAACCCAATTCCACTCTGCAAGGCGTTAAAAATGGGAAAAAGAAAACAAAAAGTAGAGAGAATCGGCAAAACCCAATTCCTCTTTTCTGGTGATTATTTCTCTCTACATTTCTTTCCTTTCAGAGTATTTTGTTGAGAATCAGTGAAACCCAATTTGTTTCTCGTTGACAAAATTGAAAACCAACAAAATCAGCAAAACCCAACTTGTCTCTCTCTGTGTACACCCAAATCCCCATCTCAAACCCTAGCCCCCCTTTTCTTTCCCCCATTCCAAAATCAGAACCACAAGAGAAGAAGAAGAAGAAGTAAAAGAAGAGGGGGCAGCTGAAGCCATACGTTCCGTCTCAAGCCCAACCCATAGAAGTCATTCAGGCCGGCATCAGCACAGAGAGATTGATGTATGATGTGCAAATTATAATTACTCTCAAGTCCATGAGTCGTGTGCAGTATAGTGTGTGCAAGTGCGAGGTCAATCCACAGTGATTGTCTCGTGAAAACTAATTCTTATTTAAATTAATCCTATTTTAACCTACTTTCGAATTTTGGGATTTTTGAATAAAGAAATAAACAAACATAAGTTAAACAAAATGACAATAATCAAATGATAAATGACTAAGGTTTCAGAATTCACCTCATTAAATCAAAGCACATAATCACATGTTTAGTTCATACATATCCGACAAGCGATTAGACCCAATGCATGTTCTATTATTTTTGTAAAATCCTATTGAATCATTCAATGAATCCATTTCTATTACAAATCACAACGAATATCCAATTGAGATCAAATCATCTACTATATCCGTTTGATATACGAATCACAATGGATATAAGTTACAATAAAATCATTTGATGTATCCGTTGGATGAAACACAATGAATATCAACGTTTGCTAAGAGAGTCTGTGATATAGAGAGTCTGTTCTCTCTCTTAGAGTGATAATTTGTTTTTACTTATTGATTGTTGAAGTGAAGTCAACCAGAGTTCCGATGAAGGGAGATCACGTAGAAGGATTGTGCCAGCTGTCTCTGGAAAGGGCTACTGCGGTAGAAGACAAGTGGGTCGCTTGTCTTATACAAGATCGTGTCAATTGCAAAGGTTTTGTGAGTGTGAACGTCTTGTAATCCTTTATTCTTTTACTGAGTTAGTTGATTTCCTGAGTTTGGCTGCCTCGGAGAGGTTTTATTTTTAGAGAGTTCTCTAATTGGTTTCCTCTTCGTAACCAAAATATCTGTGTTGTTTATTGTTTATTGTTTCATATATTTTTGGTTGTTTATTAATTGTTAGGTCAGATCTATTTCCGCATAAATTGTGTGAAACACCTATACATTCAAAATAGGCGTCGTTTGGTGTTGTATATAGAATTTTCAATTCCAAATCAACCTTATCTTATCCCTATCATTTCAATTGTTTGGTCTACGAAATAGAAAAAGAAAAGAAATTGTGGTAGAGAAAAGTCAAAGAAAGTTATCCAAAAAAAAAAATAAAAAAATTGGAAGAATAATTTTCTTTTTAATTCTTTTCTTTTTAATTTTTTTTTTTATAATTCTTTTAATTTAGTGGTATTAGTTGGACCTTGGGGACAAGGTCCTTTTAAGGGGTAGGAATGATAGGGATAGGATAAGGTTGATTTGGAATGTAATTACAAATCATTAGAATTAGATTAGATGAGATTAATAGTTTAGTTAAAATAGGATTTCAATTATTTAGGATTAACTTTATTTGAATATTTGATATGTTATCTTTTAGCTGTTATCATATTATAAATTGTAGTATATTTATAGACCATTTTATTAATGAAGAAGATAGACATTGATTTAGACGTATGTCTTTGTAGTTTGTATCCAGCCCCAATTAGATTCACTTGTGATTTGTTTCCAACCCTAATTGAAGTTCATTATCAATATCTCATGTCACGTCACTACCTAACCTCGTGTACCTATCATATATGTGTTGATTGTATGGCACAATTCCTTTCTGTCACCAGGTTTTATGTTGAATTTGTCTTCTATGGACTTATTCTCACCATATGGCGTAACAGTTATGCACTTCTTGCATAACAAATATTAAAATAAAAAGTCAATGGCACTGATATTACAACTGCATGCCCAGAATGGTGGTGGTGACCAATCGGCAGCCCTCTCCTCCTAGGGGCTCTTTTGATGGGGTAATCAATTAATTAATCTTGAAATATGGAAAATGAAGTCATCCTGAAAATTATTTAATTTGTAGGTTTTTTTGAACGGACAATGCTAAGTGCTCTTTTAGTATTTTTTTTTGGTGTTCTCTTAGTCCTATGTAGATAGAGAAGTGTTAGGGAACCAAACAAATGAACCTAGAAAAATTTTCAAACTTACGTGGGAAGGTTTTTAAATTAAAAAAATGCAATTCTCTCTCCTTTATTTGCCACTCATGGCCTGTCACGTCAGTTTAAAAAATTTTCTGAATTCATTTGTTTGGCTCCCTAGTACTTCTCATGTAGATATTATTTTCTAAAAAAGCAAAAAAAAAAAAAAAAACATTTATTTCTCTCACTTGTTTTTTAAAAAATAACATCCATCTAGAACTGTGAGAACACCAAAAGAATACTATTAAAACACTTAGCATTTTCCTTTTTGAAACGGTTTCTCCTATCATTGTTTAGAAGCCTTCATGTGAAAATTTCCATTTTCAGTTTCTGATCATCATGGAAGACAGTAACTTTTTTTTTTTTTTTTTTTTCCTACTAACCTACCTGAAGCATTCTAAAATGTTAAATTACTTATAATTAAAAGCTTACTATATATATAGGTGAAGAGAAGCAATTAAGTAATTCTCACAACCCCGTCATCCATCTCACTAAAACACACGTCTTCTGCAGCTGAGAAAGGATCTTTTTGTGGTCTCCCTAATCAAGTTGTAACTTAAGACCTCTAGATATTTGAGTTGTTATAAAAATTATTGGACCGTTGATTTTGATAAGATTTTGCACAAGATATCATAGGTTATCTATAATAAAAGAGTGTAATCTACGCAAGAAATAACTTCAATTTTTGGTATGAATTAATTGATAATTATTGAGTAGGAAAAAGGTCCACATACCTTTTTGTAATTATCACTCAATCTCAGTTGATAATATTTTCTCTAAACTTTTAATTGAGACAATATCCTCTCCTCCATATTACAAGGAAAAAAAATTTTAAGGTATTTTTTGCCAATTGGTCATTGTTCAAAAAAAATTTGGCCCTTGGTCCCCTCAAACTCAAAGCTGGCTCCGTCCCTGCTCTCCCCCCTTCCTCCCTCCCAAGTCCCAAGCTACTAAAAAATTGTCAATGTTTATCTCAAGGCCAGTAGAAAGACAAAAATGCCCCTAAATTTTTATCAATAAGACAAAAATACATTGTTCAATACTGTTCTTGTCATGGGAAAGAAATCAGTACTTTCCCTAATTTTATATAGCGACGTTTTGGTTCAATGGTTCAAAACATGTGGTTAGAAAGAATATATATATATATATATATATATATATATATATATATATATATATATATATATATTAAAAATAGCAATTTTAAAACGTATTTAATGAAGAAGGGATTTTTAAAAACCTATTTAAATATTTTGCAAAATGACTGTTTGGCTATTAAAATCAGGCATGCATAAAAACACATGCCTTTGAGTGCCGATTGAAAACATATATTCTTTCAGGTTTTCAAATCTTAATTTTTTTCAAACACAATCCTAAATGGGATACTTTTTTGTCTCGATTTTGCTTAAAAATGTAACATTGGCCTCAAAATTGCAAGGCGAAACACGCTCTTAGATTCTAATCGATGAAGAAAAGGAGAAAAATAACTGAGATATTTGTTTTAAAAACCATGTGATTTGATTTTTCAAACAGCACTCCAAGTGCTAGGGATCTAATTTACTTGTGGTCAACAATACTCTACTCTTAATTAGCTTTTTGTCAGATTTGTACAATCCCTTTCCTTGCTAATTAAGATGTACCCCACTAACCTAGAAAATTAAGCTTGGCATGACATAAAGAATATATTTTATATTACAAGTTGCAGCTTTTTAATTTGGGTATGATAAATCATATATATAGTTTATATGATAACTTGGCCTTGATTACCTGGCAGCTTGTTAGGAAAACAAATTAATTATAGTGTTGTTATGTGTTGACGAAGACATTAAAATATTGATTATAGTTAAAAAGTAAATGCATTTTTCACGTGTCCGAGTTTCATATATTCAAGACCAAGACACGTTAAATTCCCTCAATATTTTTAAACAATAATCAAACTCAAACGTAGCTTCTATAGTCAATATTCTTATAGGGTTTAATGGGTTCACTAATAATGCATAAAATTCTTTATTCAAGTTCTTTATAAAGACTAGTTCTTCTCTTTGGATTTCACCTTCATCTGATATATTCTCCTTTCCCAGTTTCTCAGAGTTTCAATGGCATCTCAGATAAACAAGACAATGTTGTGGATGCTGCTTGTTTTCTTGCTGGTATCAAACATGCAACAACGTTGTTTTGCAGCAAAAGGAAAGCATCAAAAAGTACCTTGTTTCTTCATTTTCGGGGACTCTTTGTCGGATGATGGGAACAACAACAATCTTGTGACTTTGGCAAAAGCCAATTATACTCCCTATGGGATTGATTTCCCCAAGGGGCCTACGGGAAGGTTTACCAACGGTCGTAATATCGTCGATTTCATTGGTCTGCATTTTGCTCTTTCTCATTACATTATTATTATATTATATGGTTGCCAAAGTATGATATATATATATATATATATATATATATATATATATGAGAAAAATAAGAGAATTGGTTTAGAAAGACAAAGAGCTTCTCAAAAACATGAGTTGCTCTAGCCATATGACTCTTCTATATATTTAGGAGAAATACAACGGTACAATTTTTTTCTATGGAAAACTCCTAACGGTAACACTAGATAATGTTGGAAAGTTCATATTACAAAAGGTAAGCAATCTTCTCTTGGTCCACGTCTGTAGCATTTAAGTCTCCAACGGTCACTTGAGCAAACATAGGAATATCTTTGTCTAGGTCCTCTATATATGGGATGTTTGCAACAGCTGGGTCCACCATTTCTAAACACATCCACATGAGTTGAAGTCTTCAACGATACATTGAGAAATTATAGGAATATCTTTTCTAAGTCCACCAGGTATGGAATATTTGCAACGGCTAGTTCCACACTTTCTAAACCAATTAATCTCTTTTCCATAATTCTTAGTGAAGCTCAATCTGTAGTGGATTCTTTTGATACGTTTGCTTTATCACTCCCCCTCAAGCTGGAGGGCGGCGGAGGCAGAACTCCAAGCTTGATTCGAAGAGTATGAAAGTGGTCCTTAGAGAGTGCCTTGGTGAGAATATCAGCCACCTGTAAAGCAGAGGGGACATAGCGGGTAATAAGAGCACCAGCAGCAACTTTTTCGCGAACATAGTGAATATCAAGCTCAATATGTTTGGTGCGAGCATGAAAAACTGGATTCACTGTCATATGAAGGGCACTAATATTGTCACAAAATAATGTAGGAGGAGGATGTAGTGTAAGGCCGATATCACAAAGCAAATAAGTAATCCAAGTAATTTCAGCTGCAGCGGAGGCCATGGCTCTGTATTCAGCTTCAGCACTCGACCGAGAAACCGTGGGCTGCTTCTTGGAAGTCCAAGAGATACAGTTTGAGCCCAAATAAATAGAATAGCCAGTTGTAGATCGTCGCGTGTCAGGGCACCCAGCCCAATCAGCATCAGAAAAACCATAGAGATTAAGGGATGAGCGGGATAGTAGTCTTATTCCATAATGCAACGTACCTTGGAGATAACGCAAGATGCGTTTGACAGCTTGAAGATGAGACAATCCAGGTAAATGCATAAATTGACAAACAAGATTGACAGCATATGTGAGATCAGGCCGAGTCAATGTGAGATATTGTAGAGCACCAACAAGACTACGAAAATATGTGGCATTAACAAGAGAGTCATCCTTACTGTGCAGCTTAAACTTTTGAGCAAGGGGAGTGCCAATAGGGTTGCAACTAGACATGGATGCCTTGGAAAGAATATCTCGGGCATACTTTTGTTGGGAGAGGAACAGGCCACCAGAAAAGGGAATAACTTCAATACCCAAGAAAAAATGTAGAGGTCCTAAGTCTTTCATGCAAAATTCTGTGCTTAACTGAGAAATGAGGTTAGTCAAAAGAGAAGATTGATTACTAGTAACAATTATATCATCAACATAAACCAAAAGGAGAATGAGAGTAGAATTAGTTCGAAAAATAAATAAAGATGAATCAGCTCTACTACATGTGAAACCAAGGTGTAAAAGAAAAGAGCTAAAACGATCAAACCACGCACGAGGTGCTTGTTTGAGTCCGTAAATAGCCTTGCGAAGGCGACATACATGAGTAGGAAAAGTAGGATTGAAAAATCCAGGAGGTTGTTCCATGTAGACAACCTCTTTAAGATGTCCATGCAAGAAGGCATTTTTAACGTCCAATTGCCGAATGGACCAACCATGAGTAACAGCTAGGGAAAGGACAAGCCGTATAGTAGTTGGTTTAATAACAGGACTAAAGGTTTCAGTGAAATCTATACCTTCCAATTGACTGTAACCTTTGGCAACCAACCTGGCTTTAAAACGCTCAACGGAGCCATCAGATTTGAGTTTAGTTTTGAAGACCCATTTGGAGCCCATGATATTCATAGAATCGTGACGAGGAACAAGATCCCAGGTGTGTTGGTGATGAAGAGCAGTTAGCTCATCTCGCATAGCTTGGAGCCATTTAGGACTTTGTAGAGCTGAAGAGAGATCATGAGGTTCCAAGGGAGATGATGAGTGTGAACTGACTAAGCCATGGTGTGTACGAGCTTTACGTCGAGTGATCATCGGATGGACATTGAGAGATGACGAGCCACTAGTGCATGATTCCATAGGAACTTGAGGCAAATCAATATATAATTCACTTGGGTGAACAGAGATTGATGGAGGGAGCACTTGAGTATTGTTTGCTGAATTTTCCGCATGCTGAGAATTTTCAGGTGAGGGGACTGCTTGAGCATCAGTGTTGACAGCTGGAGAATATTCATCTTGGTTGTTTGCAACGGTTTGAGCATTTTGGCTGTTTTCATTCGGTTGACTGCTACAAGGATCTAAGACTCTGGCTGACGAGTTGATGATGTCTGGTTCACTGGAGGCATCTTGGATGACGTCTGGTTCTCTGGAAGCAACATGGATGTCTTCTGGTTCTCTGGAGGCAGCTTGGATGTCGTGGGTGTTATCATTTTGTGGAGCATTCTGGTTGTGGCAAACATGAGCAATGGTGGAGTCCATGGGTTGTTGAAAAATAAAAGAGCCCCCAAGTTTTGGTTGGGAGACAACATCCATTTGTGGTGTGGAGTCACCACGTGATCGCCCAGGGGTGACATCCGAAAGCCCAGAAGATGAAGACAGGAAAAATTCATCTGCAAGTTCTGAAAAGGTAGAAAAAATACTATTTTGTTGTGCAGGAGAAAACAACAATTTTGGGTCAGTGTAAGGAAATATTTTTTCATCAAAAATAACATGGCGAGATAAATAGACTCTCTTCGAGGGTGGATGAAGGCATCTATAACCTTTGTGCATAGGACTATATCCAAGAAACACACAAGGGTAGGATTTTGGAGTGAACTTGTTCTTGGCATAGTCACGTAAATAAGGAAAACACCTACATCCAAAAACCTTCAAAGAGTTATAGTCAGGATGAATGCCATGTAATTTAAAAAATGGTGTCTCCATTTGGAGAACTGAGGATGGTAGTCGATTGATGAGATATACAGCAGTCATGAAGGCATCAACCCAAAAATGCTTGGGTAACTGTGCATGAAAAAGCATTGTTAGTCCAGTTTCGACAATGTGCCTGTACTTTCGTTCGGCAACGCCATTTTGTTCGGGTGTTCCTGGACAAGAAATATGTCGGATAATACCATTTGTTTCCAAGTGAGACAAAAAATCCTTTAACTCAAATTCACCACCTCCATCACACTGAAAAATTTTAATTTTGGACCTAAATTGATTTTCTACCATACGTTGAAAAATGAGGAAGCTATTGAAAAAATCAGATTTTTTTTTCAATGGATATAGCCAAGTATATCTAGTATGATCATCAACAAAAAGCACATAATATTTGTAATTTTGAACAGAGGCAATAGGGGCTGGTCCCCATAAATCACAGTGAATTTTTGTGAGAGGAGCAGATTCAATTTTATTATGCAGAGGAAAAGGGAGACGACAACTTTTTCCCATTTGACAACTACTACATATAGTTTGAGATTTTAACCAACTAGAAACATCAATAATTTGTTTAGAAGCTAAATTATGTAAAAGCTTAGAATGAGGGTGGCCAAGCCTCTGGTGCCAAAGAGGCTTCGGTGCTCGTCCAGATTTTATTGCTGCCAAAGCCGTAATTGCTCCCCCTTCATGAAGTGCGTATAAGCCACCTTGCTTATGCCCCGTTGCCAGGATTAGCCCCGTAATTCTGTCCTTGATCTTAAAACCAGAAGAAATGAATTCAATAGCACATGAAAGATCTTTAGTTAATTTACTAACAGAAATTAAATTTTTCTTAATATCAGGCACAACAAGCACATCTTGAAGTTCTAATTTTCCATGAGAAGAGTTTACTGTAGTGGTACCAATATGAGAAATAGGCAACAATGAACCATCGCCAACCATCACGTAATCATTACCAGTGTAAGATTGAGGATTATTAAGATTACCTGGATCGGAGGTCATGTGAGAATTTGCTCCGGTGTCGGTATACCAATTTGGATCAGAATCTTGTGGGTCAGATACTGTAGTTGCAGCAAAAGCTTGAGAGAGATTTTCATTAGTATCATAGGAATAGTCATACCGATACCAACACTTTGTCGCGATGTGTCCAATGCGTCCACAAATTTGACATTGAGATGTTGAATGAGATTGTTGTTGATTTTGTCGTGAAAAATCCGATTGAGATGACTGATTTTTTTGTTGTGCAGAACGACCAACAATATTATTGTTGGGAAAAGGTGCATATGACTGATTTATTCCATGAGTAATCCCACGTCCATGATGAGTGGATGCTTGATTTGCTGGAGCAAATCCACGTCCTCGAGAGTTGAAGGAGAACCCTGGATTTCTACCTCGATTCGATCCACGACCCCTTCCACCATTTCGTTGACCAAAAAATGCAAAATTGGGATTGGGATTTGGATTAAATCCCTCTTTTTCTTCATTAGTCACAGAACCATATCTCATGTCATAGCCTTGTAAGGCCATGACGAACTGACTAAATGTGGGAAATGGAGGTTTAGACAGCATGGTTGTGACAAAAACATCATATTTTTTGCCAAGACAATGAGACAGTTGCACAGTCTTGTCTTCATCAGAAATTGGTTTCTTTATGGCTGCAAGATTATCACAAATAGATTTAAAAGAAGTGAGATAATTACCTAAGGAAGTCGACTCTGGTTTGGGCATCTGAAGTTGGCGTTTTAGCTGAACTTCTCTTTCTTTGGTTGCCTGAAGATAGGTTTCTTCAAGACAACACCACATCTCACGTGCAGTATTTTGGCCAACAACGTGTCCGAGAGCTTCTTCTGACAATGTTCCTGTAATCCAACTGCGTAGCAGCAAATCTGTGGATTGCCATTCTTCATACTTAGGATTGGGTACTTCTTTATTTGACTCATCTGTAGTTGTTGCCTTGGGTGGATCATCGGTAAGATGGTTCACCAATTTGAGATTTTGGATTAATGGAAAAATGGTCATTTGCCACACAAGAAAATTTTTTGAGTTGAGTTTAGGTGGGACAGCTGTGATAAGGTTATGAAGATTGAGCATAGAGAGTGTGAGGGATGTTGATGATTGAGCCATTTGTCTAGACGTGTCAAGAGCTTCAAGGCTCTGATACCATGAGAAAAATAAGAGAATTGGTTTAGAAAGACAAAGAGCTTCTCAAAAACATGAGTTGCTCTAGCCATATGACTCTTCTATATATTTAGGAGAAATACAACGGTACAATTTTTTTCTATGGAAAACTCCTAACGGTAACACTAGATAATGTTGGAAAGTTCATATTACAAAAGGTAAGCAATCTTCTCTTGGTCCACGTCTGTAGCATTTAAGTCTCCAACGGTCACTTGAGCAAACATAGGAATATCTTTGTCTAGGTCCTCTATATATGGGATGTTTGCAACAGCTGGGTCCACCATTTCTAAACACATCCACATGAGTTGAAGTCTTCAACGATACATTGAGAAATTATAGGAATATCTTTTCTAAGTCCACCAGGTATGGAATATTTGCAACGGCTAGTTCCACACTTTCTAAACCAATTAATCTCTTTTCCATAATTCTTAGTGAAGCTCAATCTGTAGTGGATTCTTTTGATACGTTTGCTTTATCAATATATATATATATATATATATATATATATATATATATGCTTAATTTTGAACACTTTCTCCCATTACAGCTGAATCTCTGGAATTCGTCAATTTCATTCCACCTTTTGCTACTGCCAGAGGCAGGGAAATACTCAAAGGTGTCAATTATGCATCTGGCGGTGCAGGAATTCGCAACGAAACTGGACAAACCCAGGTACGGTGGCATGCATGTTATAAGTAGAGACAATTGTAATACTGTTGAGGAGAAACTTCACCAAAATCTTCTAAACTTTCACGCGTTTTGAGAATACTCTTTCAAAGTTCAAAAGTTCTCAATTTCACTTTTCCAACTTCTAATTCGATGCAATCTCCCCCATCGGGAGTTAAAATAGATGGTAAAAGTGATGAGATTTTTTTTATAAAATTTCAAATTTACCCTTAATTTCAATTTGTTATTTTTTTTTTTTTAAAAAAAAAACATTAAATTCAAGGGTATTTTAGTATTTTTCATTGCTTCTATTGGGAGTTAACGCCAAAAATTGACGGAGGGGATATATTGCATCAAATTAAAAGTTTGAGAAGTGAAATTGAGGGCTTTTTAACTTTAAAGCGGTCTGCTCAAAACATGTAGAAGATCAAGAGACCTAACCTTTGCGAAGTTTTTCCTACTGTTTAATATGTAATACAGTATAAATGTAACCCTAACACTAACACTGCCAAGTTAATATATATATATATATATATATATATATATATATATATATAATTTGGTTGATGATCATTGCAGGGTGATCGGATAAGCATGGATAGGCAGTTGAAAAATCACCAGATTACGGTGTCGAAGATCAAGTTGGGAAATCATAACAAATCAACTGCAGAGTACCTAAGCAAGTGCATATATGTTGTTGCAATTGGTAGCAATGACTATCTTAATAACTACTTCTTGCCGCAGTACTACCCAACTAGCACCATTTACACCCCACAGCAATACGCTGTCGTTCTCAATGACCAATTATCTCAGCAATTAACGGTTAGCACGTTTTCTTTCATACTTTTTGCAGCTCGTTTTAACTCTTAATAGTAGCTGTGTGTTACGAACCTAAATATTAAGTTGGTAACCGAATAAATTTGGGTAGGTTCTTAGAGGGAAACTGTACGTCTTTAAAACATAAGTTTGGAAATAAATTTTTATTCTATATTTTATTAGTACAGAAACTGTAAAGTATTTAGCTATTTCTATTAGTTTAATCTTTTGTGATAAGTAATGATTTAACATGGTATCAGAGTCAAAAGTTCTGGGATCAAACCTTAACTATGTCAAATCTCTCTCATTTAAATTAAATATTTCACGTGTTAAACCTCCCACATGTGAGGGGGAGTGTTAACTTATTGATTAAGTGATTAAATTTATATTATTGAGTAGATTATCGATTACACTATTTATTTTCTTTAAATATTATTTTTAGGAAAAAATATAAAAAAGCCTCCCAAACTACCAGCTGTTTTCGATTTAGCCCCCTAATGTTTCAAAAGTGATAAAGTAGCCCTCCAAACTACCAAACTATTGCATTTTGGCCACTCCGTTAGTCAAAACTGTCAGTTTGGATGGAAACTGCAAAACGACGTCGTTTTGTTATGGGTAAGTTACTACAATGCCCTTTTATGAAGAAAAAAAAAATTTGGGGAAAAATATAAAAAAGCCCCCCAAACTACTAACCGTTTTTATTTTAGGCCCCTAATATTCAGAAAATGATATAGTAGCCCCCAACAAAGCGACATCGTTTTGCAGTTTCCGTCCAAACTAACGGTTTTGACTAATAGAGTGGCCAAAATGCAATAGTTTGGTAGTTTGATGGGCTATTTTATCACTTTTGAAACATTAGAGGGCTAAATCGAAAATGGCTGGTAGTTTAGTGGGCTTTTTTATATTTTTCCCTATTTTTTAATGTCTATTTTATTATTTTTTAACCCTACTATTTTCATGGTCTCTCTCTATAACATCTCTCTGTTGCAATACTTTGATTCAGTCTTAAGGAAAGGGAAAATTTATAACAAATTCAACAACAGATACTAAGCGACTCTCTGTTCTAACTCCACAAATTCAACTTCAAAATGAAATTCAACAGGGAGCTGCTATGGAACAGAGAGCTCCTATGAATTTCAACCATTAATATTTTGATTCCCATCTGAGCCCTTCAAACTGCCGGCGGCTTTGAAAACTGTCGGCCTGAGAACGAAACCCACCATCTCTCCTCCCTCATTGCCAAACACCCAGCTCATCCATTTGGACGAAGGTGGGAGAGGAGTAGCGTTTGGGGAAAAAAAAAAAAAAAAATTAATAATAATAATAATCTTACCCCTCAAACTATCCCTCATTTTGTAATTATATTTCTAAACTTTAAAAGGTGACATTGAAGCTCTACATGCGAGTCAAATTAGACCATTTTATATTTATCTCTAATAAAATTAAAAAAATTAAAAATAACCATTGAAAAAAAGAAAAAATCAAGGGGCTAATATGAAAATGACTATCATTTTTTGGTGTTTTTAGTTTTTTTGTTTGTTTAATATTTTCAAATGCATTTTTTTTTAACAAAAAAAACAAATTAAGAATATTTTGAAGAGAAAAATGTAAAAGTGTCTAATTTGAAACACGGTAGTAGTATTGGAGACTCTAATGTCACTTTTTAAAGTTTGAAAGTATAAGTGCAAAATGAGCGATAGTTGGGAACGAAGCTATGATGTCTTATGGGAAAAGGCCAAACCAAATTTTTATTTTTAGTATTTTATTTTATTTTTATTTTTGGAAAACTACCTTTTGCCCCCATGAAATACAGCGTCTTGGCACTTTTCTTGCATGAATTACCAACTATGACAACTGACCCCCATGAACTACCATTTTGAGCCCAAAACCCCAATTCCGTCAGTCAAAAGCCCATTTCGTTAGCTAAAGGCGTTAACTCAGATAATCTACTCGTCACTTTGCTCCCATAAACTACAATTCATTGTCACTTTGCTCCCATGAACTACAACGCATTGTCACTATGACCATCTGAGTTAACGCTTTTGACTGATTTTTGACTGATGAAAATGGTCTTTGATTGACAGAATGAGGGTTCTTGGCCCAAAATGGTAGTTTATGAGGTCGAGTGTCACAGTTGGTAGTTCATGGGGGCAAAGTGAAAATGTATTGTAATTTATGGGAGCAAAAGGTAGTTTCCCCATTTTTTTTTTTTTTTTTTGTTATTTTTTATGAACTAAAGACTATCCCAGACTATAAATATCAAATAAAAATTAAAAAAAAAAAATTGTAGTCCACAATTAAATAACTATAGTTATTAAATAACAACTAAATAACTATAATTTGTTATAAAATACCAATAAAAAACTTTTGAGGTTGCCAATTTGGCATCCCACTCTTTTCTTTTTTCTTTTTTTTTTTTTTTTTTCCAAAAAAGTCACTCATTGTTTTCACATTTACAAATAACTTTCTTCATGTTTTACTCATAGAAAACTCAAAACTCATTTTACTCACATCAACCCACTTTTGTCTTATCAATCTATTTCTTTCTCATTTCTATTCGACTGACATGTTTGCTTCTGCTAGCCGACACTAGTAGGGACTATAAAACTTTTATACAATTAGAGCTTTTAGATTTGAATGGGTAAGGACAAAAAGATTTATTGGCTAGGGATTACAAATTTTTTTGTACAATTAGGGCTTATAAGTTTGAATAGGTAAGGGCCGAAAGATTTATTGAGTGGGGAAAAAGAATTAGTGAATAGGGCCAAAATTTTTATTGGGTATGACCAAAAAAATTTGTTGGTAAGGGCTAATACGGTGAATATAAAAATTTTAGCATATAATTTTTTATTTATTTTTTATTTTTTTAACCTTATCAATTATTTTCTAAGAAATTGGGGGGCCTTGGCTTATACTGCCCCCTCCTCCCCTTCCTCCGTCATTGGCGATAGTTCATAGGGTTAAAGAATATTTTTTTCGAAATTAAAAAAAAAATATATATATATATATATATATATATATATATATATATATATATATATATATATATATTATCCAAGGTGCTATAATAATGTGAAAGTTTATTGTCGCAAATTTTTTGAAACTTTTGATTTTGAAATATTTGTTGGAGAGATAAAGTGATTCATAAGAACTAAATATAACTATTATAAATGATATGAACATCTCCCGGAGATGCTCTTACCAAAAAAAATTCTTACTTGGTTAAACAATCTTAGAGACTTAGAAGATGACCTTTTATAATAGAGAATTGTAAAGTAACCCTACAAGTTCATCTTGTGTCACTCAAAAGATGATTTGGCTCTTAAAATCACCATTAGCCTTGTGATTGATCACTATTAAATTTTAATCAAATGTTGATTTTAAAAGTCATATATTTTTTTAGGAACACCATAATAAGACAAGAGTAACTTTTAAAAATTAAAAAGAAGTACTGTAACATAGTGATAGAGAAAAACTGATGAGGCAATATTTGAATGTGTTGATGATGCAAGAGTTTGTACAAGTATGGGGCAAGGAAATTTGCCATCTTCGGGCTGGCTGCGATTGGTAGTATTCCAATCATACGGAGCTCATGTGGAAGTGGAACAAATGGCTCTGCCTGCGTCGACAACATCAACAATGCCGTTGAACTTTTCAATGTTGGGCTTAAATCACACGTGGCTGCTCTCAATCGCAATTTGACCCGTGCTTCTTTTATCTTCATAAACTCTACTGGAATCGGGTCCACCAGTCCGCTTCTAGGTATATTTTCTTATCAACTTAGGGTTTGTTTGAAGTTACGTTTGAAGAGTCTAAAAGTATTTTTAACGTTTCTTACTAAATAGACCAAATTTTTATTTGGCACATCCTTTTAAATATTAAAAGTAATTTTTAAACTTCTCAACGCAATCTTAATCGGACTCTAAATTACTAGTATTATAGATTTACGGTATTGTGAGATTGAGATGGAATTTTGTATCAGCTTCCTTGGTTTCCAATGTTTCCTGCTGTGAAGCGTCGAGCACTACTGGGCTGTGCGTGCCCTTGGGAAGTACATGCAGTAACCGGAGCCAATATGCATTTTTTGATTCAATCCACCCCACTCAAATTGTTGCTTCGGTGTACGCGGGAAGAGCATACAAAGCTGAGTCTCCAACTGATGCTTATCCATTTGATATCAGCCACCTCGCACAACACTGATACGGGAACAAGATTCTTGTTTCAATTCTATAATATATAAATAATCATTGCTTGGATTTTAGTTCCGAGTGTCTTGAAAATAATACCCATAGTAAAGAAATAATTGATTTTTTTTTTTTTTTTAATGTTCTAAATTGTCACCTAAATGCAACACGTGTAGACAGATTTTCTCTATTTGAAATAAAATTGACTATTTATTTTATGATTATGATTTAAAGTTAGTATATTTAATGGTGTATGAAGTCAATGTTTGCACGTATTTTAAAAAATTTAAATAGGAAAAAATTTACTTTATCCCCTGAAGTTTGAGGTGTTTTTCAATTTGGATCTCAATGTTTAAAAATTTTCAATGTAACTTCCCTATTGTTTCAAAATTTCGCAATAGGGACTCTCTGTTACTAATTTCCATCTAAGTAGACGGAAATTATCCCACATGTGTCTCAAGCGGGAACAATATGCATTCTCTTCCAGTTTTGCCCCTCAGTAAAACTAACGCATTTTGCAAAACAAAATGCGTCAACCCCCCTTTTGAACCCCACTTTGCTCCTTCTCCTTTTCACCCCAACACCCATACACGATCTTGTGCTCTTAGCCACAGAGATAGCAGCTAGATCTAGTGTTTCTCTTTTGACTCTTTGCCCCGCGTCTCTTGGGGCAAGTTTTTGTTGTTGCTGAGGAATCAACTTGCTGGGATTCATTAGTAGTTTGCAAGAATGCATTGGAGAGGTGGAGCTGATTTAGATGTGGTATCATTGAGTGAGGTGAGGAACTGTAGTCTCCATAGAGGTAGTTTTCTGTTTGGTTCTCGAGAAAGTCAAAAGAGCGGCCTTGTTGTTGATCATCTTCTTTTCTAAGCCCAAAGTCATAGCTCCAATTTCCTCCAAACAAGTTGTAGAGATCTTTGCCGTTGTAAACAAATGGGTCTTGTGGAAAATCCACAGCTTCTAGCGACGTTCTCTCTCCCTCTCTCTCTCTCTCTCTCTCTCACTTCCACTCTCTCTAAGCTAAAGGACCCATGTGGAGGAGTAGCATAGAGACCACTTTGCCTTTTTGGTCTTCTGTGGATGGAGAAATGGACCTTTTTAAGGGCCTGTAGATGAAAAACAAGGGGACCACGAAAACTAAACAAGGGACCACTAGGGGTGGGTATCGGTCAACACGGTCCAGTTTTGGCTCTTATCGGTTATTAACCGATAATTTTCAGTTAAACGATTTCTTAACCGATACCAAACCGATAAGAATTTTAACTGAAATTATCAGTTATAATGGTACACGGTTAAACCGGTTAACTCGTTATAAATCTCACATTCTTCAGTGTTCTCTACTTCTCTAACCCCTAAGCACCAAAAGGCAAAAACCCTTACCTGAATTGAATCTTTGATGCTAAAAGAGAGGTCTGTGAGAGCAGATAGGGGCGGATGTTGCAAGAACTGGAAAGAGAAAAAAAAAATGGGGAAGAAACCCATTCTCTTGCAATGGTGAGAAGGAAAAGAAAGAAAAACAATGAGGAAGAAAGAGTCTGCTGAGTGGGAGGAGGAGGAAAAAAAAACACAAAGAAAAGAAAAGAAATATGTGGCGTGTGAATTGGGAAAATAAATTAAATGATGAGAAGGAAAAGAAAGAAAAACAGAGGAAGAAAGAGTCTGCTGCGTGGGAGGAGGAGAAAAAAAAAAAGAACCATAGGGGCTCAAACCCATGACCACGAGGATCTAAGCCTTGTGCTCTAGTGCCCTACCAACTGAACTAGACTAGTTTTGTTACTAGCCTTCCCCCATACTGGTTCTTATCGGTTAAAACGGTTAACCGATAACAAATGGTTAACCGGATCGGACCGGACCGAAAAAAATTTCGGTACAAAATTTTTAACTGATAAGAATATCAGTTAAACGGTTATGGTTAATATCGGTTCAATCGAACCCGGTAGACAGTCAGTCAAACGATTAACGGTTAATCTGCCTACCCTTAGGGACCATGATTTGCTGCTTGAATAAACAAAACAAAAGAGAAACACTAGAGAGAGTGTTGTGTCGTGTGTGGGTGTTGGAGTGAAAAGGAAAAGGACCAATAGTGGACCAACATAGGGAAGCTGACTTAAAAAATTGCAAAATGCATTAGGTTTTAATGAGGGGCAATTAGGTAATTTCACTAGCTTTACTAAGGGACAAAATTGGAAGATAACGTATATTGTTCCTACGTGCGATGCACGTGGGATAATTTTCGTCCACTTAGACGAAAATTAGTAACAGAGGGTCCCTATTACAAAATTTTGAAATAATAGAGTGGTACATTGAAAATTTTTAGACATTGGAGTTCAAATTGAAAAATACCTCAAACTTCAAGGAGGTAAAGTGAATTTTCCCCACTTAAATAATTATAGAATGATGTAGACTATTAAATGAAGAGGATCCTAACTATGAAATGGATACTCTCTTTAAAGCACGACCATCAATTTCATTTATAATGGAGAGTCCTTGTCCATACAAGATGACCATGCATCGTTACTGAAAGGACTACAATCCAACTCCACATATACAAGCCAATGAAATGGAAATAGATAAGAACAAATTATTGCAAACACCCAACAATCCACACAAAGATTTTGGTTACAACCCCTTTGAGAACCTCCAAGGTAAAACTAGTACTCCAAGCCAACCAAACCTAGGTGAAATATCACTATGAAAAATTAAAGTGCAGACAAAGAAAACTTACAACCCCTTTGTGAAATACTTAGATTCCATACGTACGTAAACTCCTCGTTTGCCCTTTATCTCCACGATATGCTCTAGCTCCTCATTGGCCAATCTTCTATAAATGATGTCCTTACCAATCTATCAGTAGACTTTGAATGGTTGAAGGTTTATATGGAGATGTGTGGTTCGAACATAAACTCCAAGAGAGGGAAGGTATAAATGGCTCTTAAAGGTTAAGCTATGCAACCTCCCAAGAGATTTTAAGGCTGATACTTCACCCATTACACATTGAGCAACCTTATCTATTAATGGGTTGTGTGAAAAACAAGCAATGTCTAAAAAGGAATGAAATGGTTCCGAATAGTCACTAGGGTTTTAGCACTAACTCTAGTGACAGCTCAATAATATCACAACAGTCTAGGTGATGGTGCTCTTAAAAAGTTATTTTCAAGAGTTATTTTCAAGAGGTAGCGTAATGACACTCTAGGTGCAATCTCCCAGGAGTAGTCTGAAACAAGCAGCATCACAACAGTCTTGTTCATGGTCCAGGTGACTGTTTTTAAGAGTCACTTGGAATGAGCAATGTTACGATGGAATAGGTGACGGAACTCTAGAGAGTCCCCTTAAGCAAGAAGCAGCACTACGTAAGGGTGACATTCTTGGAGACAATTTTTTTTTTTTAACTATTCTTTGATCATAGATCAAAAAGAAAACTCGGCGTTTGTAGTTGCAAATTGGAAGAGAAAGAACCCTATCAAGGGAAATCTTGTATGCTGGGGTTGCGGGCAATTTGGACACCTTAAAAGAAATTGCCCAAAAAGAGGAGCAGGTTCAACAGAGTGCTTAAAAAACGCTAATACTATTTCTCTCTGTACAGAGAGAGATGATGATGTTCTTTCATAAGGGCATGTACATCCTCTAGCATGACCGCCAAAAATGTCAAGATAATGGATGTGTTCTATTAGCGTGTCCAAATTTACATATGAGACATTAGTTTGATTTTTTGATGTCGGGTATGTGGTGGAAAAGGGTGTCGATGGCTGATGAACTTCCAAGGAAACCAAACATGGATGTTGCACCATATTTTTCTACAGGATTTTTTCAACATGTGCCAAAAAATGAAAATTCTTGGAATGGTTTAAGTCTAAGTGCAATTACTCTTTATGGTGGAGCATGATAATTCTTGTAGAATTATTATTGTTGCTCTAGACAGTATTTTGTACGACATCCCAAGGCATGGAGATGGGCATCAATCAAGATGCGAACCTAAGGTCTTAGGTGGAGGTTGCCAAATTTTTACCAAGGTGGAGATTGTTGATAATGGCTCAAATTGTCAACAAGTGGAATGATAATTACTTGAAAATATCAATATTCAAGTTGGTGGGCTCAAGTCCTATATATCTATAAAAGGATAATGTTAGTTTTAAAATGAGTCCAAGAATAATTTGGAATTGGATTTCTGGAGAAAACGCATGTGGGTAAACATGTGGACCGCAATGTTTATTTTCATCATGAAAAAGACTTTGTATTCATGATGGTTTTGTTTTCCCAGCATCAATTTGATTAAAATTGTTCTCCTATTTTTCGTGATTAATCCTCTATAAAAGGACATGTAGTCCTTGGTTGAGATCATCCGAAAAATCCAAATTGGTGAGAGCACTTTGTGCCATTTACAAAGTGTAGAGAGTTTTTCTTTATTGGGTATTTGAAAGGGACAGTTGAGTGGGGTGTACAAGGAGTTAAGGGTTTGGGTTTGAGATATTAAACTTGAGCGGTTCATGCTTGTGTCATTATACTAAATATTTCTCAATAGTAAAGAAGGAGACTGGATCACGCCCTGTGGACGTAGGCATATTACCGAACCACGTAAACTCTTTGTGTACATGTGTGATTGGTGTGTGTTCTCGTGTGTTTTCTTTCTAAACTTGTCTTTCGCATAAAGGTCTAGTAGAAAATTAGTTGCCAATTAATTATCAATTTTCCCAACAGCACCATCTATCGCATTTGGATCCTCTCTGGTCTGTTTGGACTGGAGGGGATCCAATCCTTGTTATCCAGTTCTTTTTAGAGACAATTATGCCCCTGCAATAACAAAGACCGAATTCCCTTCGGGCCAAATGGATCGGAGGGGATCCCAGTTCCATCTGCCACACTAGCAGTCTCCAGCTAAGTGCAAGTAGTTTATTGTGAAAGGTCGAGCAGGCACATTAGATTCGTTTTTTGTGAAAGGTTGCTAAAAACCATGATTTCTTTTTAATGTCATTTATAAAATTGCGACGGCAATTTACGATTATTTTACAATATTTAGTAAACAAGACGTTTAATTGTGTAAAATTAACGTCGTTTGTAAAAAAGAAAAAAAAAAAGAAAAAAAAAACAATTCAAGTTTTACGTAAGGTCTTAGAAACGACACTAATTAGCATCTTTTAGCAAGAAAAAACATTGATTAATTAGTGTCTTTTTTGCGAGACAACTCTAAAACAAGCAACGTTAATAGCCAGTAGTGGCCATTCCTTTCAAAAGTTGAGGCTTCCTGCTAACCTCATAAACAATAATTCAGACATGCATATGGTCCTCATCATCTTCCTCATTTTTGGAATTTAGTATAATGATTGATGGGATTGATTATGAGGTTGGTTGTTATTGGCCTTCCATTAGAAGGGACGGAGACGAAGTCTAGTATGGGCAAGGGCCGAAGCCTACATGGGCCACCTCATTCTTCCGTCCCTTCGATCCATGCCAGAATGATAGGATTCTGTTACCTTAGCTGGAGATGAATGTTTCTGTTTCTTCCCTCCCATATTGTCTTCAGCGATGAGCTCAGCATATATATCTTGATTGTATCGCACAATTCCTTTCTATCAACAGGTTTTATGTTGAATTTGTCTTCTATAGACTTATTCTTACCATATGGCGTAACAATTATACACTTCTTGCATAACAAATATTAAAATAAAAAGTCAATGGCACTGATATTACAACTGCATGCCCATAATGGTGGTGACCACTCGGCAGCACTCTCCTCCGGATCTAGATCTCCTCCCATTGGAGGGAAAATTGGAGATTCTCCAATTGATCATATTGTTCATTCATTTTCATCCAAGAGCTCACACCACGTCACGTGTTCCACTAAAAAATAAATAATAAAATATTAATTAATTTTTTCAAAAAAATAAAAAAGTAAAATATTTTTTCTAAAAATATGGGTCGCTGGCCACCCAAAACCTTAAGCCACCCCCAACCGGTCTTTGGGGGTGGCAGAAGCCACACCTAGGGCCCCAGGGGGTGGTTCGGCCACCCTCTAGGCCCAAAATGCAAAAATTAAATTTTGGGTTTTGGCCCCTAGGGCCAAAGCCACTCCCAACCGGCCCTAGGGGATGGCTTCCAGGGCTCATTTTGGGTGGCCGACCACCCCATATTTTTTTTTTTTTTTTTAAAAAATAATAATAATAATAATAATTAATTTTTTTTTAAAAAAGTTAATTAATATTTTATTATTTATTTTTGAATGGGACATGTGGCATAGTGTGGGCTGTTGGATAAAAATCAATGGTCAGGATGATAATTGGAGAATCTCCAATTTCCCCTCCAATGGGAGGGGATCTGGATCCCTCTCCTCCTAGGGCCCCTTTGGTGGCGTAATCAATCTTGAAATATGAAAAATAAAGTCATCTTGAAAATTATTTAATTTGTAGATTTTTTTAGCGGAGAATTCTAAGTGTTTTTTTAGCATTTTCTTAGTGTTCTTTCAGTCCTTCGTAAATATTATTTTCTGAAAAAAGCAAAAAAGAAAATAACATTTATTTCTCTCACTCGATTTTTAAAAAATAATATCCACTTAGAACTGTGAGAATACGAGGAGAATACTAGAAAAACACCTAATATTTTCCTTTTTGAAACGGTTTCTCCTATCATTGTTTAGAAGCTTTCATGTGAAAATTTCCATTTTTACTTTCTGATCATCATGTTTTTTCCTATATTAACCCACCTGAAGCATTCTAAAATGTTAAATTACTTATAATTAAAAGCTTACTCTCTATATAGGTATAGAGGAGTAATTAAGTAATTCTCACAACCCCGTCATCCATCTCACTAAAACACACGGAGCCGGCAGCTGAGAAAGGATCTTTTTGTGGTCTCCCTAATCAGGTTGTAACTTAAGACCACTAGATATTTGAGTTGTTATAAAAATAATTGGACTGTTGACTTTGATAAGATTTTGCACAAGATATCATAGATTATCTATAATAAGAGAGTGTAATCTAGGCAAGAAATAACTTCAATTTTTGGTTTGAATTAATTGATAATTATTGAGTAGGACTTTTTTGTAATTATCACTCAATTGATAATGTTTTATCTAAACTTTTAATTGAGATAATGTCCTCGATCTCCTCCCTTCCCCTCCCAAACTGCTAAAAAAATATCAATGTTTATCACAAAGCCAGTAAAAAGATAAAAATGACCATAAATTTTTGTCAATAAGACAAAAATACGTTCTTAAATATTGTTCTTAGCATGGGAAAGAAATCAGTACTTTCTCTAATTTGATATAGTGACGTTTTGGTTTAATGGTTCAAAACATGTGGTTAGAAAGAAAAAAAGATTAAAAAAAATAGCAATTTTAAAACGTATTTAATGAAGAAGGTATTTTTAAAAACCTATTTAAATATTTTGCAAAATGACTGTTTGGCTATTAAAATCGGGCATGCTTAAAAACACATTCCCTTGTCTGCCGATTGAAAACATATATTCTTTTAGGTTTTCAAACCTTAATTTTTTTCAAACACAATCCTAAATGGGACACTTTTTTTCTCAATTTTGCTTAAAAATGTAACATTGGCTTCAAAATTGCAAGGCCAAACACGCTCTTAATTTCTAATCGATGAAGAAAAGGAGAAAAATAACTGAGAAATTTGTTTTAAAAACCATGTGATTTGATTTTTCAAACAGCACTCCAAGTGCTACGGATCTAATGTACATGTGCTCAACAATGCTCTACGCCTAATTAGCTTTTTGTCAGATTTGGACAACCCCTTTCCTTACTAATTAAGATGTCCCCCACTAACCTAGAAAATTAAGCTTGGAATGACATAAAGAATATATATTTTATATTACAAGTTGAAGCTTTTGAATTTGGATATGATAAACTATATATAGTTTATATGATAACTTGGCCTTGATTACCTGGCAGCTTGTTGGGTAAACTAATTAATTATAGTGTTGTTATGTGTTGACAAAGACATTAAAATATTGATTATAGTTAAAGAGTAAATGCATTTTCCACATGTCCGAGTTTCATATATTCAAGACCATGACAGGTTAAATTCCCTCAATATTTTTAAACAATAATCAAACTCAAACGTAGCTTCTATAATCAATATTCTTATAGGGTTTAATGGGTCCATTAATAATGCATAAAATTCTTTATTCAAAAGAATTCTTTATTCAAGTTCTTTATAAAGACTAGTTCTTCTCTTTGGATTTCACCTTCATCTGATATATTCTTCTTTCCCAGTTTCTCAGAGGTTCAATGGCATCTCAGATAAACAAGACAATGTTGTGGATGCTGCTTGTTTTCTTGCTGCTCTCAAACATGCAACAACGTTGTTTTGCAGCAAAAGGAAAGCATCAAAAAGTACCTTGTTTCTTCATTTTCGGGGACTCTTTGTCGGATGATGGGAACAACAACAATCTTGTGACTTTGGCAAAAGCCAATTATCTACCCTATGGGATTGATTTCCCCAAGGGGCCTACGGGAAGGTTTACCAACGGTCGTAATATCGTCGATTTCATTGGTCTGCATTTTGCTCTTTCTCATTACATTATATTATTATATTATATGGTTGCCAAAGTATGATATGCTTAATTTTGAACACTTTCTCTCATTACAGCTGAATTTCTGGGATTCGACAATTACATTCCACCTTTTGCTACTGCCAGAGGAAGGAAAATACTCAAAGGTGTCAATTATGCATCCGGCGCAGCCGGAATTCGCAACGAAACTGGACAAACCCAGGTACGGTGGCATGCATGTTATAGATAGAGATAATTGTAATACTGTTTAGGAGAAACTTCACAAAAATCTCATTAAAATTCACCTGTTTTGAGAATATTCTTTCAAAGTTCAAAAATTCTTAATTTCATCTTCCAAACTTCTAATTTGATGCAATCTCCCCCCGTTGGGAGTTAAAACAGACCGTAAAAGTGATAAGATTTTTTTTTATAAAATTTCAAATTTATCCTTAATTTCAAATTAATTCTTTTTTTTTTTAACAAAAAAAAAGAAAAAAACTAAATTGAAGGGTATTTTAGTATTTTTCATAGCTTCCGTTAGGAGTTAACGCCAAAAACTGATGGAGGGGGTAGATTGCATCAAATTAAAAATTCAAGAAGTGAAATTGAATTTTTTTTTTTTTTTTTTTTTTATAACTTTAGAGAGGTTTTCTCAAAATACGTCGAAATTCAGAAGACTTTACCTTTGCGTATATAATTTGGTTGGTGATCATTGCAGGGTGATCGGATAAGCATGGATAGGCAGTTGAAAAATCACCAGATTACGGTGTCGAAGATCAAGCAGATGTTGGGAAATCATAACAAATCAACTGCAGAGTACCTAAGCAAGTGCATATATGTTGTTGCAATTGGTAGCAATGACTATCTTAATAACTACTTCTTGCCGCAGTACTACCCAACTAGCACCATTTACACCCCACAGCAATACGCTGTCGTCCTCAATGACCAATTATCTCAGCAATTAATGGTTAGCACGTTTTTTTTCATACTTTTCGCAGCTCGTTTTATCTCTTAATAGTAGTTGTGTGTTACGAACCTAAATATTAAGTTGGTAACCGAATAAATTTTGGTAGGTTCTCAAAGGGAAGTTGTACGTCTTTAAAACATAAGTTTAGAAATAAATTTTTTCTATATTTTATTAGTACGGAAACTGTAAAGTATTTATCTATTTTTATTAGCTTAAGCTTTTGTGATAAGTGGTGATTTAACATAGTATCAGAGTCAAAGGTACTGGATCAAACCTTGACTCCGTCAAATCTCTCTCATTTAAATTAAATATTTCACGTGTTGAGCCTCCCACACATGAGGGAGAGTGTTAACTTATTGATTAAGTGATTAAATTTACATTATTGAGTAGACTATCTATTACACTATTTATTTTCTTTAAATATTATTTTTTAATGTCTATTTTATTATTTTTTAACCTTACTATTTTCATGGTCTCTCTCTATAGCATCTCTCTGTTGCAATACTTTGATTCAAATTGAAATTCAAACACAAAGACAACAACTATCTTCTCAATCTTAAGGAAAGGGGAAATTTATAACAAATTCAACTACAGAAACTAAGCAACTCTCTGTTCTAACTCCACAAATTCAACTTCAAAATGAAATTCAACAGGGAGCTGCTATGGAACAGAGAGCTCCTATGAAATTCAACCATTAATATTTTGATTCCCATCTGAGCCCTTCAAACTGCCGGCGGCTTTGAAAACTGTCGGCCTGAGAACGAAACCCACCCTCTCCTCCCTCATTGCCAAACACCCAACTCATCCATTTGGACGAAGGTGGGGGAGGAGTAGTGTTTGGAAAAAAAAAAAAAAAAAATTTAATAATAACAATAATCTTACCCCTCAAACTATCCCTCATTTTGCAATTATATTTCTAAACTTTAAAAAGTGACATCGAAGCTCTACATGTGAGTCAAATTAGACACTTTTACATTTTTCTCTAATGAAATTAAAAAATAAAAAATAACCATTGAAAAAAAAAATCTAGGGGCTAATATGAAAATGACTATCATTTTTTTTGGTGTTTTTAGCTTTTTTTGTTTGTTTAACATTTTCAAATGAATATATATATATATAAGAATATTTTGAATAGAAAAATGTAAAAGTGTCTAATTTGAAACACGGTAGTAGTATTGGAAACTCTAATGTCACTTTTTAAAGTTTGAAAGTATAAGTGCAAAATGAGCAATAATTGGGGACAAAGCTAGAATGTCTTATGGGAAGAGGCCAAACCAATTTTTTTTTTTTTTTGGAAAACTACCTTTCGCCCCCATGAACTACAATGCCTTGGTACTTTTCTCCTATGAACTACTACCAACTGTGATACCCGACCCCATGAACTACCATTTTGTTAGCAAAACCCCTATTCCGTCAGTCAAAAGCGTTAACTCATATGGTCTACCCGTTACTTTGCTCCCATAAATTACAATTCATTATCACTTTGCCCCCATGAACTATTATTTATTGTCACTTTGCCCGCATGAACTACAACGCATCGTTACTTTGACTGTCTGAGTTAACGTATTTGACTGACAGAAGAGGCCTTTGATTGACAGAATGAGGGTTTTGGGTCCAAAATGATAGTTCATGGGGGTCGGATGTGACAGTTGGTAGTTCATGAGAGCAAAGTGAAAATGCATTGTAGTTCTTGAGGGCAAAAGGTAGTTTCCCTTTTTTCTTTTCTTTCTTTTTTTTTTTTTTTTTTTTTTTGTGGTTGTTTTTTATGAAATAAAGACTATCCCAAACTATAAATATCAAATAAAAATTTAAAAAAAATATTGCAATCTACAATTAAATAACAACTAAATAACTATAATTTCTTATAAAATACCAATAAAAAACTTTTGAGGATGCCCATTTGGCAACCCACTCTTTTTTTTTTTTTTTTTTTCCCAAAAAAGTCACTTATTTTTTTTCACATTTACAAATAACTTTCTTCATGTTTTACTCATAGAAAATTCAAAACTCATTTTACTCACATCAACCCATCTTTGTCTTATCAATCTATTTCTTTCTCATTTCTATTCAACTGACATGTTTGCTTCTGCTAGCCAACACTGGTAGGGACTATAAAACTTTTATACAATTAGAGTTTTTAGAATTGAATGGGTAAGGACTAAAAGATTTATTGGCTAGGGATTACAAATTTTTTATACAATTAGGCTTCTAGGTTTGAATAGGTAAGGGCCGAAAGATTTATTGAGTGGGGCAAAAGAATTAGTGAATAGGGCCAAAATTTTATTGGGTATGGCCAAAAAAATTTGTTGGTAAGGGCTAATAGGGTGAATGTAAAAATTTTGGCATATAATTTTTTTTTTTTTTTTTTTTTACCTTACCAATTATTTTCTAAGAAATTGGGGGGGGGGGGGGGGGGGGGGGGGGGGGGGGGACCTTGGCCTATACTGCCCCCTCCTCCCCTTCCGTCATTGGCGATAGTTCATAGGGTTAATGAATATTTTTTCGAAATAAAAAATAAAAAATTTATTCAAGGTGCTATAATAATGTGAAAGTTTAGTGTCGCAAAATTTTTTGAAACTTTTGATTTTGAAATATTTGTTGGAGAGATAAAGTGATTTATAAGAACTAAATATAACTATTATAAATGATATGAACATCTGCCTGAGATGCTCTTACCAAAAAAAATTCCTACTTGGTTAAACAATCATAGATTTAGAAGATGACCTTTTATAATAGAGAATTGTAGAGTAATGCTACAAGTCCATCTTATGTCACTCAAATGATGATGTGGCTCTTAAAATTACCATTGGCCTTGTGATTGATCACTATTGAATATTGATCAAATATTGATTTTAAAAGCCATATATTCTTTTTAGGAACACAATAATAAGACAAGAGTAACTTTTAAAATTACTCAGAAGTGTAACATAGTGATAGAGAAAAACTGATGAGGCAATATTTGAATGTGTTGATGATGCTAGAGTTTGTACAAGTATGGGGCAAGGAAATTTGCCATTTTCGGGCTGGCTGCGATTGGTAGTATTCCAATCATACGGAGCTCATGTGGAAGTGGAACAAATGGCTCTGCCTGCGTCGACAACATCAACAATGCCGTTGAACTTTTCAATGCTGGGCTTAAATCACACGTGGCTGCTCTCAATCGCAATTTGACCCGTGCTTCTTTTATCTTCATAAACTCTACTGGAATCGGGTCCACCAGTCCACTTCTAGGTATATTTCCTTATCAATTTAGGATTTGTTTGAGATTACGTATGAGGGGTCTAAAAGTATTTTTAACGTTTTTTACTAAATAGACCAAATTTTTCTTTGGTACATCCTTTTAAATATTAAAAATAATTTTTAAACTCCTCAACGCAATCTTAATCGGACTCTAAATTACTAGTATTATAGATTTACGGTATTGTGAGATTGAGATGGAATTTTGTATCAGCTTCCTTGGTTTCCAATGTTTCCTGCTGTGAAGCGTCGAGCACTACTGGGCTGTGCGTGCCATTGGGAAGTACATGCAGTAACCGGAGCCAATATGCATTTTATGATTCAATCCACCCCACTCAAATTGTTGCTTCCGTGTACGCGGGAAGAGCATACAAGGCTGAGTCTCCATGTGATGCTTATCCATTTGATATCGGCCACCTCGCACACCACTGATATGGGAACAAGATTCTTGTTTCAATTCTATAATATATAAGTAATCATTGCTTGGATTTTAGTTCCGAGTGTCCTGAAAATAATACCCATAATAAAGAAATAATTGATTTTTTTTTTAAAAAAAAAAATTTCTAAATTGTCACCTAAATGCAACACGTGTAGAAAGATTTTCTCCATTCGAAATAAAATTGACTATTTATTTTATGATTATGATTTAAAGTTTGTATATTTGATGGTGTTTGAAATCAATATTTGCACGTCTTTTAAAAAATTTAAATAAGGGAAAATTTACTTTACCCCTAAAGTTTGAGGTGTTTTGCAATTTGGATCCCAATTAATGTTTAAAAATTTTCAATGTAACTCCCCTATTGTTTCAAAATTTTGCAATAGGGACCCTCTATTACTAATTTCCGTCTAAGTGGACGGAAATTATCACACATGTGTCTCAAGTGGGAACAATATGCATTCTCTTCCAATTTTGCCCCTCAATAAATTCAACGCATTTTGCAAAACAAAACGCGTCAACCCCCCTTTTGAACCCCACTTTGCTCCTTCTCCTTTTCCCCCCAACACCCATACACGATCTTGTGCTTCCAGCGACAGAGATAGCAGCTGGATCTAGTGTTTCTCTTTTGACTCTTTGCCCGGCGTCTCTTGGGGCGAGTTTTTGTTGTTGCTGAGGAATCAACTTGTTGGGATTCATTAGTAGTTTGCAAGAATGCATTGGAGAGGTGGAGTTGATTTAGATGCGGTATCATTGAATGAGGTGAGGAACTGTAGTCTCCATAGAGGTAGTTTTCTGTTTAGTTCTCGAGGAAGTCAAAAGAGCGGCCTTGTTGTTGATCATCTTCTTTTCTAAGCCCAAAGCCATAGCTCCAATTTCCTCCAAACAAGTTGTAGAGATCTTTGCCGTTGTAAACAAATGGGTCTTGTGGAAAATCCACAGCATCTAGCGACGTTCTCTCTCTCTCTCTCTCTCTCTCTCACTTCCACTCTCTCTATGCTGAAGGACCCATGTGGAGGAGTAGCATAGAGACCACTTTGCCTTTTTGGTCTTCCGTGGATGGAGAAATGGAGCTTTTTAAAGGCCTATAGATGAAAAACAAGGGGACCACGAAAACTAAACAAGGGACCACTAGGGGTGGGTATCGGTCAAAACGGTCCGGTTTTGGCTCTTATTGGTTATTAACCGATAATTTTCGGTTAAACGGTTTCTTAACCGATACCGAACCGATAAGAATTTCAACCGAAATTATCGGTTATAATAGTACACTGTTAAACCAGTTAACTCGTTATAAATCTTACATTCTTCAGTGTTCTCTACTTCTCTCACCCCCAAGCACAAAAAAGCAAAAACTCTTACCTGAATTGAATCTTTCATGCTAAAAGAGAGGTCTGTGAGAGCAGATGGGGGCGGATGTTGCACGAACTGGAAAAAGAGAAAAAAAATGGGGAAGAAACCCATTCTCCTGCAATGGTGAGAAGGAAAAGAAAGAGAAACAATGAGGAAGAAAGAATCCGCTGAGTGGGAGGAGAAGAAAAAAAAAAAACAAAGAAAAGAAAAGAAATATGTGGCGTGGGAATTGGGAAAAAAAATGATGAGAAGGAAAAGAAAGAAAAACAGTGGAAGAAAGAGTCTGCTGCGTGGGAGGAGGAGAAAAAAAAAAAGAATCATAGAGGTGCAATCCCATGACCACGAGGATCTAAGCCTTGTGCTCTAGTGCCCTATCAACTGAACTAGACTAGTTTTGTTACTAGCCTTCCCCCATACCGGTTCTTATCGGTTAAAACAGTTAACCGATAACAAATGGTTAACCGGACCAGACCGGACCGATAAGAATTTATGTACAAAATTTGTAACCGATAAGAATATCGGTTAAACGGTTATGGTTAATATCGGTTCGGTCGAAGCTGGTAGACAGTCGGTTAAACGATTAACGGTTAATCTGCTTACCCCTAGGGACCACGATTTGCTGCTTGAATAAACAAAACAAAAGAGAAACACTAGAGAGAGTGTTGTGTCGTGTGTGGGTGTTGGAGTGAAAAGGAAAAGGACCAACAGTGGACCAACAAAGGGAAGCTGGCTTAAAAAATTGCAAAATGCATTGGGTTTTAATGAGGGGCAATTAGGTCATTTCACTAGCTTTACTAAGGGACAAAATTGGAAGAGAACGCATATTATTCCTACGTGTGATGCATGTGGGATAATTTTCGTCCACTTAGACGGAAATTAGTAACGGAGGGTCCCTATTGCAAAATTTTGAAACAATAGGGTGGTACATTGAAAATTTTTAGACGTTGGGGTTCAAATTGAAAAATACCTCAAACTTCAGGGAGGTAAAATGAATTTTTCCCACTTAAATAATTGTAGAATGATGTAGACTATTAAATGAAGAGGATCCTAACTAATGGATACTCTCTTTAAATCACGACCATTAGTTTCATTTATAATGGAAAGTCCTTGTCCATACAAGATGACCATGCATCGTTACTGAAAGGACTACAATCCAACTCCACATATACAAGCTAATAAAATGGAAATAGATAAGATAAAATTATTGCAATAACAAAATAAAGGCAAACCACAAAATATAAACACCCAACAATCCACACAAAGATTTTGGTTATCACCCCTTTGAGAACCTCCAAGGTAAAACTAGTACTCCAAGCCAACCAAACCTAGGTGAAAAATCATTATGAAAAATTCAAGTATAGACAAAGTAAACTTACAACCCCTTTGTGAAATACTTAGATTCCATACGTACGCAAACTCCTCATTTGCCCTTTATCTCCACGATACGCTCCAGCTCCTCATTGACCAATCTTCTATATATGATGTCCTTACCAATCTATCAGTAGACTTTGAACGGTTGAAGGTTTATATGGAGATGTGTGGTTCGAACATAAACTCCAAGAGAGGGAAAGTATAAATGGCTCTTAAAGGTTAAGCTATGCAACCTCTCAAGAAATTTTAAGGCTTATACTTCACCCATTACACATTGAGCAACCTTATCCATTAATAGGTTGTGTGAAAAACAAGCAATGTCTAAAAAGGAACGAAACGAGTCCAAATAGTCACTAGGGTTTCAGCACTAACTCTAGTGACAGCTCAATAACATCACAACGGTCTAGGTGATGGTGCTCGTAAAAAGTTATTTTCAAGAGGTAGAGTCATGACAGTCTAGGTGCAATCCCCAGTCCTTTGAAACAAGCAGCATCATGACAATCTTGTTGATGTTCCAGGTGACTGTGTTCTTAAGAGTCACCTGGAATGAGCAATGTCATGATAGAATAGGTGACGGAACTCTTGGGAGTCCCCTTAAGCAAGAAGCAGCACTACGTAAGGGTGACAATCTTGGAGACAATGTTTTTTTTTTTTTTTTTTAACTATTCCTTGATAGTAGATCAAAAAGAAAAATGTGCATCTTTGTTTTTACTAACAAAGATGATAGTTCTCTTAAGATGCAATGACTCTTTTTCTCTTAAATAAATAGTCTGTGCCCTCTCGTTGCGGGAAAAAGGTGAAGTGCCTTCGGAACATAAGTTGTTTAATAAGTCAAATGCTTGAATTGTTTAGGAATGGGTGTGTAAGTGATTTTTGGCCTTGGTAGCAAAAATGTTTGACTTTTGAACCTCATGAAGTGTTTGTACTTCAAGAAAGCAGCTCATTCCATATGCTCATGTGTTGCAAGTCGTATTATTAAGATGGTCACACTCTTCATCATGACATTTCTTATTCTTAACATTCTCTGAGTAGCTTCTCTAACAATAATTTGACTTCATAATACATGTTCATTTTCTTCATCAATGTGAAATTCTTTATGACCATACTGTATTTTTCATGGATCTTTGTGAGGGTTCTCAATTTGTGTTTTTACTTTTGTTTTTTTTAAAAAAAGGAGTGAAAATTTTGTAATTTTCTTTGAATTTTCGTCATGTTGGTTTAATTTTTTCATGAAGATAGCTTTCGTCCTGACGAAATTGAGCAATCGCTTTGTTATTAGTGTCACATTTTCGTCCTGATGAAAATTTTGCAGAATCGTGCGATAACTACTCTGGCTCCTTATTTTCTCCAGAAAATCACCAAAATCTTTCAACTTTCTTCTTTTGCGTCTGTGTCATTGTACTCTACAAGCCTTGATATGTACTTATTGCTCATTTTTCACAATGTATGTAGGTTTTGTCCATGTTTTTGTGGTTTTCATTTGATTAATTTAGATTTTATCTACCTTGACTTTTGAAATTGATGTGGTTGAGCTTGGATTTACTTTTATCCGTATGTTTTGATAGATATTGATTGTTTTCAGTTGTATTTGCGCTTATGCTTTGGGATGGGTCATATGCTAAATGTGGCTAGTGTTGTAAGACTTTATTCAAATGTTCCTTGCGGGTTTAAAGTTCCCCTGTTTTGATTTTCAATTATGCCAAATGTTTTGGGTGTACCTTTCTGAATCATTGTTTGCAAACATCTTTTGTGAAGTTTTGTTGTGTTAAAACTCCTATGTGTTTATGGCTCTTGTCAGTTTCTTGTGAAGCATACTTGGTTGAACTATATGCTTGTATATGTTTAAGCTAATGTTTCATTGTCTCACATTTTGTTAAGCATATAGGTTTGTTGAGCTTTATTTGTTGTAAGGAAAACCCATAGGATCGATTGCAGCCCAATCTAGGCTCGAGCTGTCCTGCGCTCGAGCTCAAGACAGCCAGGATCGAGCGCACCAACGCTTGATCACATATGAAGCCAGGCACAAGCGTACGATACGCTCGAGTGCCCAACACAAGGGACTGATCGCAGGCGTGTGATCGAGCGCACACCTCCTGCGATTGAGCACACTCGTGCGGCCCAGACGCGCTAGGACTCCTTTTCCACATCAGAGTTGGATTTCACTATCCTAATTGAACTAGAACTTAGACCTACGAGTCTAATAGGGGTTCTAAGCTTCTAGGGTTTTCCTAAGCATATAAATAGACCTCTAAGCCTCTAGCAAAAAGTGTAGAGAAGTTGACACAAGTTCTGGAAAAGAACTGCAAGCTAGATCAAGAAGAGTTTGGGTTTTTCTTCTCTTCCCTTTTATTTTTGTTATGTAGTTAGTAATTTAATTAGGGCTAGTTTGAAGCCCTAATCAAGTCTCTATAAGATTACAATATTGGCGATTATGCTACAATTATCTTTTGGAAGTTTAACTTGATTAATTCATGTTTGATCGAATTCTTCATATGTATGTGTGTTGAATTTATGTTGTTTAAGTCAATTTGGATGACCAAATCCTGGGCTTAATAAAGTAACAAAAGAATCCCATCACAAGTTCTTAACTTAATCAACCTGGGGAACTAGGAGTAGATACCATGTCCTAGGCTTCATGTGGTTGTCGATTTCCATAGATTTATACTTTATTTTGGAAAGATAAGAATTAGAATAGATACCATGCCTAGTTCGCTGCTTAAAAAAATTAATAGCTTAAGAAGTAGATACCATGCCCTTAGGTTGGCAAACATTGAATATCTAGATATAATTGAAATATTGGCATATTGTTAATCTTATTCGAGTATGGTTGGTGTATTTCAAAATCCTAATCCTTTTTAGTCTTAATGTTTTAAGTTAATCTTTTATTTTTATTTCAGTAATTCAATTAAATATTTGACATCTATTTAATTATATTAATTAAATAGGAAAATACATTCTAAGCATAATTTACCAATTCTCGTGGGAATGATCTCGTATTTGCCTGTTATACTATCGTTTTGATCTTGTACATTTGCGAGTAAAACGTACCGAATATTGTCTATTAAATTATGTCTAGAAATTTTTGGCGCTATTGCCGAGGATTGCGTTAAATTATGTCTAAAATTTTTTTCCTTTAATTTAATTTAATTTTAATTTTACTTTTGTTTATTTTATTTTTCTTTGTTTCTGTTTGTTTTTAATTATGTTTTATTTATTTATTTTTTAATTTTATGTTTTTAGTTGTTTCTATAACTGTCCGTAACTTTGATGTTTTATGCAGTAGTGCAATCGATCGAGTGTATCATTACCAAACAGTAGTACTGATGTTGCTAAGAGTCCTTTAAGTTTCGGTGTTGCAACAATACGCTCGAGTGCCCATTCTAGGGTGATCGAGCGCAGTTGTGCAATCGACCGCAAGAGCATTGCGATCGAGTGCATAGCCATACAGCGGCACTGATGTTGCTGTTACATCTAGTCTATTTTTATTAATATTTATGTTTTATTTTATTTTATTTTATTTTTTCTGTTTCTATTTTTATTTTATTTTAATAAATTCCGTTTTTGATTTATTTAATTTTTTTTTCTAATCTTTTCTATTTATTTTGATCCTGTTTCTAATCAGCAATAGTGCGATCGAGCGCATGTCCTCAACAATCAATCATACCACTGCCAGACAGCAGCACTAAAGCTGCTGTAGCCGTTGTTCTATTTTCGCCCACAGTAGTGCGATCGAGCGCACCACTGCCAGACAGCAGTACTGAAGTTGTTGAAATTCTATTTTGCAATAATGCGACTAAGTACCCAACCAGAGGAATCGAGCGTACAATTTTGATCGAGCGCATGTCCTCTCCAATCGAGCGCACCTCCAGGCAGCAGTACTGAAGCTACTATAAATTTCAAATCAGATTGTTTTTTTTTTTTTTTTCTTACAGGATCGCCGATCTTAGAATTTATCCATTATTCCATACAATACCTACCAGGGTCCAACAGCAACATTCTAGCACTCCAAGGCTTCATCTTTGGGCCGTTCGGACAAGTGCTCTTACAAGTTTGAGGGTATGCAATGAGCCATACCCAGTCCAACTAGCATTCTCACAAGAATAGTAGTATTGCAGCTACTACCAATAGCACTTGAACCACTACAGAAGGAATCGAGCACACCTATTGCGAACAGTGGTACTGAAGCCACTTCATGTATGAGAGTCACCTAGTTTGGCTAAAAAATGAAAACTTAGCGCTCTTGGGAGACAAACCATTCCATCAAAAAGTGTCTTACACTCAAGTTTGGGAGTATGCTACGAGCCATACCTTCGTCTAACTAGTTTTCTCATCTCCCAGGTATGATCTTTCCATTTTTTTTTACACATTGAGGACAATGTGCAATTCATGTTTGGGGGAATGGGAGACACACACATAGTTCACACTTTGTCAAAATTTTAAAATGTTCAAAAATTTTAAAATTTTAAAATTGCATGTTCATGTTATTCCTGAGAGTTTGGTTGATCTAGAAACTATGATTTGAATTTCATTGGTGAGCTTAAAATGTTGAACACATGATCTGATGGTTGGAATTTCTTAAGTCTGATTACTTACTTTTGGCATTTGAGAATTTACTTGTTTTGATTTTAAATTGCCATAAGCACATTAGTACATAATTTGTGGGGTACGACATGTGAATCTGATTGTGTATGTTTTAATGTCTTGAGTAAGCTGGGAGACCTTTTAAATGAATATTTTGACATATATATATAATTGATCATTGTGAGATTTGCACTAAGTAATTGGACCTCTTGCCTCATTAAGCAATGAGTATTCACGTCAAAAGGTAAAAATTTTGATTTGATTAATGTCATGGCTAGCTTAGTTTCGTATCCTTTTTGACTCAAATTAGTAAGTCCTTATGGGTGTCTGTACACCTAATGCCCTAAAACCATCTAGTTTTGGAATCATTGGCTTAACACTTGTTACATGGGTCAATTAGAAAGCTTAAGGGAACTAAGCATTACAAAGCCTGGCCCAAAAAGAAAGAAAGAAAGAAAGTATGCCTTGGTTATTAATTCCGATAAGAATCCCAGTGAACTTTGAGGTATTGAGTCATTGCACATTGCAAATTTTGGAAGCTTCATAGTTATGTGTTAGTTCAATTTATACTAAATTGAACTGGTGATGCCTTAGCCTGTCTTTTATAAGTGGTTAGACTTTGGAGCTCCAATTCATTATGAAGATGGAGTTTATCCTTTTAAGCATGCTAATGAATAAAAATAAGTGTTTGGAGTGATACTTTAATTTTGGGGAAAACATGTTTGCATAATGTTTGTGGATAACATTTCTGTTAAACCTTCACAAGACTCCACTCGTTCAACTAGAGATGCCTATGGGTTTAAACGGCTTGTTGCATACCCTCAATGCAATAGTACATCCCACGAAAGAATGATTATTTTTTTTGTTTTTTTTTTTTTGTTTTTGTTTTTTTTGTTTTTTTAGTTTTCTATTGCTAAGAGACTAACAATATGTAAGTTTGCGGGTGTGATAAGGGCTAAAATATACATATTTTAGCCCCTTAATTTATATACGTTAGGCTCTTAGTTTTGTTATTATTTGATGTTTTGTTTCCTTTTTGTGTTTTCTTATGTTTTTAGGGTTTTTGAATAAAAACATGTGTTTCTGGCAAGTTTCAGACTTAAAGGACAAATTGGGAAAAAGCTGGAAGCCATAGGATCAATTGCAGCCTAATCTAGGCTCGAGCGCAAGACAGCCAGGATTGAGTGCACCAACGCTCGATCAGATATGAAGCCAGGCATGAGCGCAGGATGTAATGACCCAGGGAAAAGTGCTAGCCACATCTGCATTATTACTCCAAAAGGACTAGTCAATTTAGAGTTTCCCTAGAATTCATTATAAAGCCCAGTTTCACCTAGTAACTACGCAATGTGGGACTTAGCACCCATGACTATCTCTATAAATCATCCACTCTATGTGGACTTCTTCTCATCTTCCCAATATGGGATCGGGGTGTTACAAACTCCCCCTCTTAAACTCTTGACGTCCTCGTCAGGTCCACGTCATGCAGTGCTTTAGTTCCACATGACCTGGGGTTACTAGGTGGCTTTGATACCACTTGTAATGACCTAGGAAAAAGCGCTAGCCACATCTGGGCTATTATCCCAAAAGGACTAGTCAATTTGGAGCTTCCCTAGAATTCATTATAAAGTTTCACCTAGTAACTAGGCAATGTGAGACTTAGCACCCATGACTATCTTTATAAATCACCCACTCTATGTAGGCTTCTTCTCATCTTCCCAATATGGGACCGGGGTGTTACACAGGATGTGCTTGAGCGCCCAACACAAGGGATCGATCGCAGGCATGCGATCGAGCGCACACCTCCAGCAATCGAGCGCACTCGTGCGGCCCAGACGCGCCAAGACTCCTTTTCCACATCAGAGTTGGATTTCACTATCCTAATTGAACTGAAACTTAGACCTACGAGTTTATTAGGGTTTCTAGGCTTCTAAGGTTTTCCTAATCCTATAAATAGACCACTAAGCCTCTAGGAAAATGTGTGGAGTAACAGACACAAACTCTGGAAAAGAACTGAAGGCTAGATCAAGAAGAGTTTGAGTTTTTCTTCACTTCCCTTTTATTTTTGTTTTGTAGTTAGTAATTTAATTAGGGCTAGTTTGAAGCCCTATTCATGTCTCTGTAAGACTAGAGTATTGGTGTTTCTGCTACAATTATCTTTTGGATATTTAACTTGATTAATTCTTGTTTGATCGAATTCTTCATATGCATGTGTGTTGAATTTATGTTATTTAAGTCAATTTGGATGATCGAGACCTAGGCTTAATAAAGTGACAAAAGAACCCTATTACAGGTTCTTGGCTTAATCAACATGGAGAACCGGAAGTAGATACCGTACCCTAGGCTTCATGTGGTTGTCAATTTCCATAGATTTATGTTTTCTTTTGGAAAGAAAAGAATTAGAGTAAATATCATGCCCTTAGGTTGGCAAATATTGAATATGTACATATAATTGGAATATTGGCGTATTGTTAATCTTATTTGAGTATGGTTAACGGTGGATTTCGAAACCCTAATTCTTTTTAGTCTTAATGTTTTCAATTAATCTTTTATTTTTATTTCAGTAATTCAATTAAATATTTGACATCTATTTAATTATGTTAATTAAATAGGAAAATACATTCTAAGCATAATTTACAAATTCTTTTGGGAATGATCTCGTATTCGCCTGCTATACTATCGTTTTGATCTTGTGCACTTGTGAGTAAAACGTACCGAATATTGTCTATTAATTTAGGTAGTATTTAGCATAACACTCATCAGGAACCTTATCAGAACGAGACATGTAACGGGACGCTACTGGTTCCTCATCAGGACGGGACATGTAACGGGAAGTTACTGTTTGCTCGTCAGGAACCTCGTTAGAATGGGACATGTGACAAGGCCAAAGTTGAAGCTACTGTTTTCTCGCTAAAAGATGCTTTATGATGGGCTCGTGACCGGTATTTAGATCGATTTTTTACTCATTGCGTCCTAACGAGGATTAACTCCCGTTATGACGGGAATGGCTCAAAATACATATTTTGGCATTCCCGTCAGAACGGAGAAAGACGGAAATAATTAAAATTTCAGATCTATAAATACCTGTCTCATTTTCTGCAGAACTCTTTGAACCCCTCCATTTTCCATTAGTGCTCCCCTAAGCTTGGAGGCTCCCAGTGAAGAAAGGGCTGCTACTATCACTCATGGAAGTGATACCCTTCACCATTTTTTGTACCAAGTGGAGTTCCTAAATTGCTTGAAGCTTTCCACTACTTGGGGTTTTTGTTTTTGATTTCAAACTATACCATACATATCACTCAATAGCAAAGAAGTCTACCGAAGGGTCAGTAAGGAGATGCGCTGCATGAAGGTGGCCATGATGGAGACAAGCTGGGAAGCTTGTTGTTCTTACTAAGTGTAGAGGTCCTCCAGGGAGTGAGTATTGTTGTGGTATTTTGGTGACCAAAAATATCAATTATAAAATTATCACTCGCAATAAGACGAATCCCGTATGAGAGGGCTATATTGAGGGTATCGAACCACAAGGACTGTAGGGATTTTGTTATCAAATTTAGAAGAATTAAAATTAACTTAATCTAAAGAGAATTGATTTGATTTGTGTAAATTTGAATGCATAAAATAAACGCAAAAGAGAAAGTAAACTATGAGAGAGAGAGTAGGGTATTGACTTTACCACTATTCACACATCAATGGTTAACCATATTTAATCCAAGAAATTCATTCTATGCATGCTATAAACAAACAAGAAAATATCTTATTAAAGAATTAGGATAATCTATCTTCGGTTGGCACGGACCGTCCACCTAACCACTAAGATGCAGTACAACTCATCTTCCCTAAGTATAAATTATCTAATTCTTAAAAAAGTTTCATACAATTAATGGAATAGCATAACCCATCTTCGGTTGGCACGAACCTTCTACCTAACTTACACTAAACTAGGGTGTAGTACGATCCGTCTTCCCTAGGTGTGGCCTATCTAATCCTATTAATCATATGTCAATTAAAAACCGTTGTACAATCACCTTCCCAATGATCACAAAAATAAGAATGATTTGAGTTCAATACAAGTAAAAACACTTTCTAAGACAAGATAAGAATTTTACTCATATTGATTTTGAAATTTAAGAACAATTGCATTAAACGTTAATAACAAAATCAATTGTAGCAATTCTCATAATTATACAACCAACATGCATAAATCATAAATCTATAAATTAAATACAATCAAACCATTGTGCTTAGATAGGGTTACATCAATGCCCCACGAAGGGTTTTAGCCACTCATGATCTTCTAAGCTCCAAAGACAAATTTCTGATTTTAGCTCTAGGAAGCGATGTGTTTGTTTACAATGTTTAGAGGCCTATTTATAGGGATTTGGAGAACCCTAAAAACCCTTGAAACCCTAGGAAAACCGGAGATTAAGCTCCAAGTCCAATTAGGAGACTGAAAACCAATTCCAAGCTGTAAAAGGATTCTTGCCGTACACTGTACGCTCATGTGCACTTGAGCTTAGGAAGATGCGCTCAAGCACAGGTACACTCGATCCTAGACTGCATGTGCTCGAGCGCATGCATGCTCAATCCCAAGTGCAGCTGCGCTCGATCGTGGTACTAGAATGTGTCAAGTTTTGCCTTTTAAGCCCAATTTTCAATGCTTTGGCAATTAAAATTTGAACCACAAAAACAAAACAAAAATCAAACAAATAACAATGCTAAGGAATTAAGATATGCAAGTTAAGGGGCTTGAATGTGTAACATTCAATGCTTATCAAGTATTGTCTGGTCTATAACTGTGAATCTTCATATAATGATTTCCTGGGTTTGGCTGCCCTGGAGTAGTTTTTCCCTTGAGGTGCTCAAAGGACTTTCCACTTCGTCAACAAAATCTTGTGTTGTGGTTGTGTGAATGTTCTTTAGTTTTGTGTTGGTTACTTTTAACCATAGCCTTTTATTTTCCTTATATAAACTGCTTACGCATTTGTTTTGGTTATATAAATGGCTTATGCATTTGATTTGGGAATAGTGACCCTTGTTGTTCATTCGCTAGTCTTAAAGCTTCTAGCAAAAGCAGCTTCACCAGCTTCAACTGCTGAATGAGTCACAGGAGGAGTAGGACCAATAGCCACTCAAGCACTTTTGACAGGATGGTCTATCACATTTGAACTATTTGTCACTTTCTTTCCAGCTCTAGAGGATTTCTTGCCTTTGGTAGAAGTCTTTGATGACATATCTACAAAGAACTAAGAAAAACACAATCCAGACAACCTTAAAAAAAAAAAAAAAAAAAAAAAAAAAAAAAAAACTCAACCTATCATAGGAAGGTAAGGGACTTAACTAACAACCACCTTCAAAAAGAGACAACCAAAATAGAGAAGAATGGTACTAGAATTCTAGAATACATAAAGAGAGATTCAAAACATAATCCAAACTCTAAATGCAAGCACACACAATCAACAAAAAGGTTTTGAAACAATAACACAAATTTTGTTGAGATTAGACAAAGATTGAGGAAAAACACATCTCAATCATGTTTTGAAACAACATACTTTCTTTTCAAGAAAACGCATACCCCTTTCAAAGAACCACAAGAACATACTTGTGATAATGATATGAAAGAGAGCACCTATTACAGTCACAGTGTGTACAAAAATGCACAAGAATCATAAAAGACATACACCTTCAAGAAAGACCAACCCATAGATTAGAGACTAAATATAAATTGAGAAACGAGCAGAATAGACTAAAAGCATGTTGAGAGGATGAAAACATTCAAGAATTTGTTTTCAAAAACATGAAAACCCAAAATAAACTCAAGTTTTCAAAACTTTAAAAACCAAAAAAAAAAAAAAAAACCCAACAACCTCAAGAATTTGAAGCCAAAACAAAACTTCATAATCAATAAATGCCAATCAGTAAAGCATAAACCCAACCAAATGGGAGAAACATGTGCAAGCATTTAGAGAGATTAAGAATAACAAAAATTCGTTCAAACAATAAATGTCTATATGCCAAATAAGGAGAAACCCAAATTTCAACTCAACAACGAAGGAAGAGAAGAGGCACAAGCCTAATTGAGGATGACTGAGAATGAAAAGCTTCACAAGAACACTTGGAAACAAGAGAGACAATGCCGAAAAACCTTTGGGAGAGAGAGCTTGAGTGAAGCAATCAAGAGTTTTTATAAAAGGACAGAATGTCAGGCGTTGTGACTATTTATCTTCAAAATCCCTTTTTAACAAAAACAATTCACATCAAGACAAGAAGACGAGAATAGCAAAAAACACATAGTAATCTCGTTTTGATGGAAAAGGATTCCCATTAAAACAGAACACTAAACACATTCCCGTTAAGACGGGAGAACATTCTTGTTTTGACGTGAAGACAGGAAACAATCCTCTTCACCCCTCCCCCCCCCCCCCCCCCCCCTCTTTTTTTTTTTCAACAAACAAACTCAAATACTCTTGGCCAATCAACGTATGCACTTACTACAAACATTTATTAAATCATGAGAGAAATTATCTCATCAAAAACTAATATGTACTTCAATTTAGTCCAAGTATGAACAAACATGATAGTTTATCAAAAACATGCTTATGACAATTATGCAAATGAGCACGGTAAAACATGACATAGTGATGTGGGTGAACCATTTCACAAGAGAGGGAACAAGTCACATAGGCATGGAGCAATCACATCTCATAAGAAAAATGGCAGCTCTTAATGCAAAAGTCAACCTTTTTTCCTCAACTTTAACAAAAATTCATACACCCATTCCTCTTTAATTGTCCAAGAGAATTTTTACAAATTAAATCCCGTAGATGTTTCACCCTTTTCCGCAAATATTATGGCACTAGATTTTTCTATAAGGATTCATAAGCAAGATAATATACATGTTTATTCAATGAAATTTTCAAGAAGATAAATATTTGATCTTTGATCACATTTGCTTGTCACTAAATGAGGTGATGCCATGAACAATTAAGTTTCAAGGTTGACTTGCAAGGTCAATTTGCACAGGGAAAACCAAAAATACTCATAAGAGTTTTTGCCCAAACTAACAGATTTGAAATCCCTCAAAACTTGTGAAACGGTGTGCATAATTATGACAAGGCTTAAAATGAACATTAAGCATCAAAGCACACACATAAACTCTCAAACCATCATAGAAGACAACTTCAATAACCAGCATAATACAAGTTAGTAATATTGAGAGATTCACAAAGAGCATAAGAAGTGTATGAAGAAAGCACTCAACTATGATCTAGGGAGAGAGCACTCCCAAAGAAAGGCGCTCATAAAAAATGAGCTTCAAACCCAAAAAAAAAAAAAAAGGCACAAAAATAAACAAAATGAAAATACCCAAACATGCACTAGAATGCAATAAGACATGCAACAGAGCATAAATGGAAATAGAGAGGTTGAAAGAGTTCTGAAAACAAGAAAGGGATTTATAAATCTGTAGCTTCCTTTCCTTGTGTCATAACATGAAATAACTCGCGTTCTAACAGGAAAAACAAAATGAAATCTTCTCGTTATAACGGGACTTAATTTGCGTTAAGACTCAAGGAACAAAACTATATATATGAATACCTGTCATGAGCTTGTCATGATGTTCCATCCAACGAGAAAGTTGAGAGCCTCTTCTGGAGTCCTGTCAAGAGCTCGTCATGATGTGCCATCTGACAAGAAAGCAAAAAGCTTTCCTTCAGTACCGTCATGAGTTTGTCCTGACGTGCCATCTAGTGAGAAAACAAGGAGCCTCCTGTTATGTCCCGTCATAAGCCCGTTCTGACGTGCCATTAGACGAGAAAAAAGGGAGCTATCCTTCAGCCCCATGACTTGCCCCTTCTAACCGCCCATCCAACGGGGAAGGCAAAGAACTCTATGAAATATCCAATCTTCACCCCGACACTTGGGGAAAAATGGGAAATTATAAGCAAATGTTTTGATCATTAAATAAAGTCAAACTAAACCTAACAATCTCCCCTTTGGCCATTTAATGATAAAACCCAAAACAGTTCCAATCTTTACCCCGACACATGGGGAAGAAGTGGGAAATTACAAACATATATTTTGATCATTGAATAAGGCCAAAATCAACCTAACAAGTTTCATCATCATGACATTAGTATTCTGTCATGACGAAATAGTTAAATGTTCTTGAAGCTTGTATTTTGTTTCGTTTGTATCTCGTCAGGATTCCGTTGCGATGAAAGTGGCAAGTTCCAAGATAATCTCTCTGTAAGATTTCTTCATGAAGACGTCAAAATCCCATCATGACGAAGTGATATAGAAGCTCTTGTCCAATCTTCATCAGGATCTCGTCATGAGGACGACAGGACAAACTTAGCTAGTGGCAATTTGTCATCACATTCTTACATTCATCCTGACAAAATCCCAGATTCTTAGATCGTTATGATCTCATCATTAGAACAACCTGACAGAAACATTGATATGGATTTTCGTCATCATTTCATTCTAACGAAATGCCCTACATATGAACAGTTTTGCATAATTCATTACACTGTTTATGGGAAGGTTTATATAGTGATTTTGGCTTCTTTCTCAATGTTAAGCAAGAGTATAGCATTTTGCCTAGATTGGACTCTAGAGGTTTTCTTGCTTCATTGGTTTCATATTGTAGGTTTGTCTTTGTTGTAATCATTGAAAAGGTTATCGAGGAAGATGATGACGAAATGGGCTAAGTGAAGATTGTCGAGCTTGGAGGCGTCCCGAACAGGTTGCTGTCTTACAGAGTTTAGGGAGTTACATCGGGTTGTAAGTTTCCCTTATGTATGTAATCTAGATCTTCATCATAGTGATTTCCCAAGTTTGGTTACCTTGGAATGGTTTTTCCCTTTAATGTGTTCAAATGGTTTTTCACATTGTAAACAAATCTTTGTGTGTATGATTGTGTCCATTTAACTTGAAAATATTATCTATTTATTATTTTTGAGAATATTACACAATATGTGTATTCTTTTAGTCTTCTTCATCGACCGCTTTGGTTGAGACCAAAATATGGGAGGATATGGAGCCCCAGGCTGCTCGATTCGCTATCCTCTGCTTCCTATACGACCTCTGGTTGTAGACTAACGTGTTGTTTAAGAAATTCCTTTGCTTCATCTTCATCTCCTCACTAGAGCTATCCTCATGATCCACACACTTTGTCATATGAGGCAGAGATATTTTGAAGGAAAGAGGGAGAATTGTTGGATTCAAATCGCATACTAGGGATTTTCCAAACGAGGAGAAGATTTGGGCAACCCGCATAAATATTCTTCAAAATTCAAAATACATGCCTTGAGCTTTGGGCAAAGGTAATTCTAAAAGTCTCTTTTGTGTCCCTTTAAAAATAATATTGCTTTTAAAATCACCATTGAGCTCGTGATAGATCATTGTTGAATTTTCATCAAATGGTTATTTTAAAAGTCACATCATGTTTTGAGATATACAGGATAGACTTCTAGAATTACCCTTGCCTAAGACTAAAGGCATGTTTTTTGAATATTGTAGAATATTTATGCGGTAAACAACAATTTTGAGGAAAATATCTCTTTGAATCTTGCCACCTACCTTTTCTTTGGACAACTTTACGCCCAAAAACCCTTATATTAGCTGCACGTACATGTTTACCCCTAAAAAATCTTCAATAGGATCCTCTTCATTTCAAAACAACTAGAGAGGAACCGGTTGCTTATAAGATGAGGGCAAAAATGTCCAAATAAAAAGTAAAATTACCATTTAGCCATCATCTTATAAACAACCGGCTCTAGAGAGGATCCTAGTCCCAAAAATCCTACTAGCTTGCCCTATATCAACATTAATGGCTACTATTCGTTTTGCACCATCTAACACACCAGTGGTCTCCAACTCAACACAAGTAGTTTTTGTGGAAGGTCAAGCTCATACATTAGATTTGTTTTTTGTGAAAGGTTGCTAAAAACCTTTCAATTGGGACAATGTCCCAATTATTTTTTTAATATCATTTATAGAACTACAACTTCAATTGACAATTATTTTACAATATTTAATAAACACGATGTTTAATTGTGTAGAATTAACGTCGTTTGTTGAAAATAATGCAAGTTTTATGTCAGGTTTTATAAATTACACTAATTAGCGTCTTTTAGCAAGAAAAGACAGTGATTAGTGTCATTTTTGTGAAACAACGCTAAAACAAACAACGTTAAGGATCCGGCTTAGGTGCGGTAGTGCAAAACTACCGCACCATGCGGTAGCCGTTTGGGTCGTTTTGGGCAATAAAAAATTAATATTTTTAAAGAAAAAGAAAAATTAAAATTAAAAAATTAAAAAATTAAAAGTATTAAACAAATAAAAGAAAAAGAAAAAGAAAAGGGGTGGCTCCAGCTTTTCTCGAGGGAGATCCTTGGGGAAATTCTCCAAAAACCATGGATCCGCTTTTCTTGCTTCCTCACCACCATATCCCACAAGCTTTTTAGCTTTTTTGCTTTGGGAACTTGTCTATCTCTTTCTGTGAGATAAGAGTGTTGTTGTACTTCATCTTCCAACCATTTTCATTCTGATTTTGTATTCTAAGAGAAGTCTCCAAAGAAAAGCAATGGGCAGGCCGCAGGGAATGGTATTGGGGTGGTGGAAAATCTTCAAAGCGAGGCGGTGCTGGCCATGGAGGAGAGAAAGACGCCTCCTGAATTGCACAAAACTCATAAATCAAAGTTTAAGAGTGAGAGAGGGAGAGAGAGAGAGAACCATTGGGAATGGTGGGTTCTTCGGGAAGCTGGATAGAGGAGGAGGCACTACAAAAAAAAGGCCATTTTTTGACGTGGCAAACAGTACCATTTTTTTGCCACGTCAGTAAATGTTGACGTGCCAAAACTGGCACGTCAACAAATTTTTTTTTGACGTGTTGAATTTGACACGTCAATATTTATTGACGTGTTACATTCAAGACATTAGTATTTCCTGACGTGTCAAATCAGGAAATTTAAATTCAATTTTTTTTTTTTAATATATCAGGTTTCTGACGTGATATATTAAAAAATATGTTTATATTATATATATTTCAATTTTTTTTTACAGCTTCCTGACGTGCTAAAACTAGCACGTCAGAAATTTCTGACGTGCTAGTTTCAGCACATTAGGAATTGAAAAAAAAAAAAATTAAAATGAAGAAGATAGCTAGAAGCTAGCGTACAGAGAGAGAAGGAAAAAAAAAATTGCAGGGTATTGTACGTGCACACTACGGTGTGTTAGAACTTGGGGCAGGAAAAAGAAAAGGAAAAAAAAAATTAGAAGAATAGAAGCCTACGTGCAAAGAGAGAGAGAAAAAAAAAAGGGGGAGAGAAGAAGAATGAATTAATTAAGAAAGGGAGAGAAGAAGAATAATGAAGACAAAAAAAAAAAGAATAAAATAAAAGAAAGCCTGACGTGCCATATTTGGCACGTCAGGAATTCTTTTAAATATATATATATATTATATGTTTCAGAAATAAATAAATAAATAAATATTTTTTATATTAGGTTTATTTATATTATATATATTCACCTTTTTTTTTTTTTTTTATGTCAGATTCCTGACGTGCTAATTTTAGCACGTCAGAAACCTGATATCAAAAAACAAGCGGGATTTTCAACTTTTTCCCTCTTTTTCCCTATCTTCTTTCCCTCTTCTTTTTCCTTTATAATATATTCATCTTCTTTAATCCATTTTCTTTTATTTCCAAACGCAGCTCTCTCTCTCCTTTCTCAATCTCCCTAGCCTCTTCTCTCTGCACATCCAGCCGGCCACCAGCTCCTCTAGAGCGAAGAAGAAAAGGAGAAAAAGAAGATTGAGGAAGAAGAAGAAAAAGAAAAAAATGGGAGAAGATCAAAAGATCCAGAAAAGCAGCCAAAAAAAAAAAAAAAAAGGAGAAGAGATCGAAGCAGCAAAAAAAAAAAAAAAAAAAGGGAAAAGAGAAGAGGATCGAAGAAGGGAGATTTTTGATTTGAAGAGAAGAAGATCGAAGAAGGATAAGGTTTATTTTTTTATTTGGGTTTTTGATTTTTTATTATTTTTTGGGTTTGGGTTTTTGAAAATGAAGGAAAGAAGAGAGAAAAGAGAGTGAAAATGGAGGAAAGAAGAGAGAGAGAGAGAGAGTGAAAATGGAGGAAGGAAGAGATCAGGGAGAGCTGGAGGAGAAGACGTACTGTTCCAGAATTAAAAAAATATTTTTAATTAAAAAAAAATCCAGAAAAAAAAATTAAAAAAAAAAAGAAAAATTATTATTTTTTAATAATTTTAAATTTTTTGACGTGTTAAAATTGACACGTCAGGAAATTTAAAATTTTTTAAAAATAAATAATTTTTATTTTTTTAATTTTTTTCTGGATTTTCTTTCAATTAAAAAAAATTACTGACATGTCAAATTTTGACACGTCAGTAATTATTGACGTGTCAGAAAGTGACACGTCAGGAAAATTTTTGACGTGCCAATTTTCTGACGTGTTAAAATTGGCACGTCAGAAATTTTCATTTCCTGACACCCATATTTTTCACGCATGAAACACATCAAAAATGCCTCATCAAGAGGATTTCCTGACGTGTTAGATGGTCTAACACGTCAGGAAACTTGTGTCAACAAAAAATTGATTTTTTGTAGTGAGGAGGAATCAAAAGAGGATTGTTGATGGTGTAAAGAAAACTGAAAGTGGTGGAAATGGGTTTAGGAGGTGGCCAAAACCCATGGGAGTGGTTCCTCCACCCCTTTTGATTTTTCTTTTTCTTTTTTAATTGTTTTAATTGTTTTAATTTTTTAATAATTGATTTTTTTTAATATTTAATTAATTTTATATTAATACTTTAAAAAATTAATTTTTTATTACCCAAAACGACCTATTGAGCTACCGCATGGTGCGGTAGTTTTGCATTACCGCACCTAAGCTGGATCCAAACGTTAATAGCCAGTTTTTTCGTAGTTGTCATGAACAGTAATTCTAACATGCATAAGGGTCCTCATCATCTTTCTCTCTCTCTCTCTCTCTCTCTCTCTCTTTTTTTAATTATTTTTTATTATTTAGTATTGTAATCGATGGGATTGATTATGAGGTAGTTGTTAATTGCCTTCAATTTTTTGTTTGAATTAATTGGTAATTATTGAGTAAGAAAAAGTCCGCATATCCTTTTCTAACTATTAAATAATTGACATTGTTTCTTGCAAAATTTCAATTGGGGCAGTGTCCATCTTAAACTACAGAAAACTTTTCAATGTCCACCCCAACGCGAGTAAAAAGATAAAAAGAACCTTAAATTTTATGCAATAAGACAAAAATACTCTTTATTATACTCCATGTTTTTTATATATATATTTTTTAAAAAATAAGAAATAAAAATTAATTTTAGGATTTTGTTTTAAATTTTGAGTTTTGAATTTTGATTATATTAAAAGTATTTTTGTCATTAGAAGAAACACCGACAACTTTTGATAGTTTGGGGAACTAAGAGAAAAGAACCGAGAATTTTGTTTTAAATAACATATCAAACAGTACTCCCAATACAAGGGGTCTAATTTACATGTGCTCACTGCTCACAATGCTCTACACCTAATTAGCTTTTAGTCAAATTTGCACAACCCCTTTCCTTGGTAATTAAGATGTCCCCCACTAACCTAGAAAATTAAATTAACCCCGGAAGGACATAAAGAATAGATAGAAAAATATTGATTATAGTTAAAAATTAGTAAAAATTACACTTTACTCCCTTAAAGTTTGGGATCATTTTTAATTCGATCTTTAAAGTTTCAATTTTTATAATCTATTTCCAAAGTTACAATTTTTTTACAATTCAGTCATTCCGTCAGCCAAAGCCGGTGACCACGTTCTGGCCTTTTTTAACCAACATTGCCCCTAAACCCTTCATCCTCAAAGCTCAGATTCTTTCTCGTATTAATGTAGTTCTGAACTCTGATGGTTCTGAACTCCTAGACGTGGCTTGGAAAGAACTACGTCTTCTCCGCCGTCGGATCTACCATTAACCAGGACTTGAAATTCCATGAATTTGAATTCCAGTTCTGGGGTTGACATTGCATTTCTTTCCCTTAATCTCTCCTAGAAAATTTACAAATTCAGGTTCAAATTCAAGCTTTAACCACAAATTCAATATCTCGGATTGGTTCTCTTTGATCAAAGATCTAAACTTTTGGATCCAAATTCGGGGGTTTAGATTCCGGGGTTGAAATGGGTGGTAATATATCTGTCGGCGTGTCGGACACTGAAAATTAGGTCCCGTTTGGTTGCCGAGAAACGGTAGGAAAGTAAGAATCTGAGATTTCTGTGTTTGGTAGCTAAGAAAATTAAAAACCACCGCTTAATTATTAATTATTGCAATAGAGCTGTACGCCCTCGCTGACTTGAGGTTGTGCTAATTTTTTAAATTATTAATTAGTATATTATAACTATTATTTCCCAAATTTTGAAGCGTGAAAAACGCTATACCAATCCTCCATTTTCTCAGGAGCCAAGCGAGAAACATGTTTTCCTCCCCTAGATTCGAATCATGCATTTCAAGAATTTTGTAGGAAGAAAAACGCTATACCAATCACGTGACTCAGCGTTCGATTTCTCTGGAAATTGCATCACTGGGAGGAACATGCAGAGACCTCAGCTAGAATGCTCTATGATTCCTGTAGGTAGCTTGAATTGTCCAAGAGTCCCTGGTGCCAAAGCCTCTAGTTTGTGGAACGCTGAAGGAGATGGGGGCATTTTGGGAAAAAAAAGGCCAGCAGTGATCACGTGTATCGCACATGATCACTGTTCTATTAGTCAAAAATGCTTTGACAGTCAAAAATGCTTTGACTGACAAAATGGCCAAATTGTAAAAAATTCAAACTTTGAGGGATGAATTGCAAATATTAAAACTTTGAAGGTGACCACAAACTTTGAGGGAATAAAGTGTAGTTTTCCCTAAAAATTAAATGCATTTTCCAAATGTCTGAGTTTCATATTTTCAAGACCATGACATGTTAAATTCTCTCGATATTTTTAAACTATAATCAAACTCAAACATGTGGAAAATGAATTTAACTCTTTAGCTATAATCAAAATTTTTGTATTTTGGTCAATACATAGCTTCTATAATCAATATTCTTATAGGGTTTAATGGTTCCATTAATAGTGCATAAAAGTCTTTATTCGTAAGAATTCTTTATTCAAGTTGTTTGTGGAACGCTAAAGGAGATTGGGGCATTTTGGGTACAAAAATGGTGGCAGTGATCACGTGTATCGAACGTGATCACTGTTCCATTAGTCAAAACGGCTTTAACTGACAGAATGGCCGAATTGTAAAAAATTGAAACTTTGAGGGATGAATTGCAAAATTTCAAACTTTGAAGGTGACAACAAACTTTGAGGGAGTAAACTGTTTTTTTTCCTAAAAATTAAATACATTTTCCAAATGTCCGAATTTCATATATTCAAGACCATGACAAGTTAAATTCCCTAGATATTTTTAAACTATAATCAAACTAAAACATGTGGAAAATGAATTTAACTGTTTAACTATAATCAATATTTTTGTATTTTGGTCAATACATAGCTTCTATAATCAATATTCTTATAGGGTTTAATGGGTCCATTAATAGTGCATAAAATTCTTTATTCGTAAGAATTCTTTATTCAAGTTGTTTGTGGAACGCTGAAGGAGATGGGCGCATTTTGGGTGCAAAAATGCCGGCAGTGATCACGTGTATCGCACGTGATCACTGTTCCATTAGTCAAAACGGCTTTGACTGACGGGATGGCCGAATTACAAAAAATTGAAACTTTGAGGGATGGATTGCAAAAATTAAAACTTTGGAGGTGGCCACGAACTTTGAGGGGGTAAAGTGTAGTTTTTCCTAAAAATTAAATGCATTTTTCAAATGTCCGAGTTTCATATATTCAAGACCATGACAGGTTAAATTCCCTCGATAGTTTTAAACTATAATCAAACGCAAACTTGTGGAAAATGAATTTAACTCTTTAACTATAATCAATATTTTTGTATTTTGGGTCAATACATAGCTTCTGTAATCAATATTCTTATAGGGTTTAATGGGTCCATTAATAGTGCATAAAATTCTTTATTCATAAGAATTCTTTATTCAAGTTGTTTGTGGAACGCTGAAGGAGATGGGGGCATTTTGGATACAAAAAGGCTGGCAGTGATCACGTGTATTGCACGTGGTCACTATTCTATTAGTCAAAACGGCTTTGACTGACGAAATGGCTGAATGACAAAAAATTGAAACTTTGGGGGATGGATTGCAAAAATTAAAATTTTGGAGGTAGCCACATACTTTGAGGAGGTAAAGTGTAGTTTTTCCTAAAGATTAAATGCATTTTTCAAATGTCCGAGTTTCATTTATTCAAGACCATGACAGGTTAAATTTCCTCGATATTTTTAAACTATAATCAAACTCAAACATGTGGAAAATGAATTTAGCTCTTTAACTATAATCAATATTTTTGTATTTTGGTCAATACATAGCTTCTATAATCAATATTCTTATAGGGTTTAATGGGTCCATTAATAGAGCATAAAATTCTTTATTCAAGTTGTTTGTGGAATACTGAAGGAGATGGGGGCATTTTGGGTACAAAAAGGCTAGCAGTGATCACGTGTATAGCACGTGATCACTGTTCCATTAGTCAAAACGACTTTGACTAATGGAATGGCCGAATTGCAAAAAATTTAGACTTTGAGGGATGAATTGCAAAAATTAAAACTCCGGAGGTGGCCACAAACTTTGAGGAAGGAAAGTGTACCAAAATTAAATGCATTTTCTAAATGTTCGAGTTTCATATATTCAACACCATGACATGTTAAATTCCCTCGATATTTTTAAACTATAATCAAACTCAATCATGTGGAAAATGAATTTTACTCTTTAACTATAATCAATATTTTTGTATTTTGGTCAATACATAGCTTCTATAATCAATATTCTTATAGGGTTTAATGGGTCCATTAATAGTGCATAAAAGTCTTTATTCGTAAGAATTCTTTATTCAAGTTGTTTGTGGAACGCTAAAGGAGATTGGGGCATTTTGGGTACAAAAATGCTGGCAGTGATCACGTGTATCGCACGTGATCACTGTTCCATTAGTCAAAACGGCTTTAACTGACATAATGGCCGAATTGTAAAAAATTGAAACTTTGAGGGATGAATTGCAAAATTTCAAACTTTGAAGGTGACAACAAACTTTGAGGGGGTAAACTGTATTTTTTCCTAAAAATTAAATACATTTTCCAAATGTCCGAATTTCATATATTCAAGACCATGACAAGTTAAATTCCCTAGATATTTTTAAACTATAATCAAACTAAAACATGTGGAAAATGAATTTAACTCTTTAACTATAATCAATATTTTTGTATTTTGGTCAATACATAGCTTCTATAATCAATATTCTTATAGGGTTTAATGGGTCCATTAATAGTGCATAAAATTCTTTATTCGTAAGAATTCTTTATTCAAGTTGTTTGTGGAACGCTGAAGGAGATGGGTGCATTTTGGGTGCAAAAATGCCGGCAGTGATCACGTGTATCGCACGTGATCACTGTTCCATTAGTCAAAACGGCTTTGACTGACGGAATGGCCAAATTACAAAAAATTGAAACTTTGAGGGATGGATTGCAAAAATTAAAACTTTGGAGGTGGCCACGAACTTTGAGGGGGTAAAGTGTAGTTTTTCCTAAAAATTAAATGCATTTTTCAAATGTCCGAGTTTCATATATTCAAGACCATGACAGGTTAAATTCCCTCGATAGTTTTAAACTATAATCAAAAGCAAACTTGTGGAAAATGAATTTAACTCTTTAACTATAATCAATATTTTTGTATTTTGGGTCAATACATAGCTTCTGTAATCAATATTCTTATAGGGTTTAATGGGTCCATTAATAGTGCATAAAATTCTTTATTCATAAGAATTCTTTATTCAAGTTGTTTGTGGAACGCTGAAGGAGATGGGGGCATTTTGGATACAAAAAGGCTGGCAATGATCACGTGTATTGCACGTGGTCACTATTCTATTAGTCAAAACGGCTTTGACTGACGAAATGGCTGAATGACAAAAAATTGAAACTTTGGGGGATGGATTGCAAAAATTAAAATTTTGGAGGTAGCCACATACTTTGAGGGGGTAAAGTGTAGTTTTTCCTAAAGATTAAATGCATTTTTCAAATGTCCTAGTTTCATGTATTCAAGACCATGACAGGTTAAATTTCCTCGATATTTTTAAACTATAATCAAACTCAAACATGTGGAAAATGAATTTAGCTCTTTAACTATAATCAATATTTTTGTATTTTGGTCAATACATAGCTTCTATAATCAATATTCTTATAGGGTTTAATGGGTCCATTAATAGAGCATAAAATTCTTTATTCAAGTTGTTTGTGGAATGCTGAAGGAGATGGGGGCATTTTGGGTACAAAAAGGCTAGCAGTGATCACGTGTATAGCACGTGATCACTGTTCCATTAGTCAAAATGACTTTGACTGATGGAATGGCCGAATTGCAAAAAATTTAAACTTTGAGGGATAAATTGCAAAATTAAAACTCCGTAGGTGGCCACAAACTTTGAGGAAGGAAAGTGTACCAAAATTAAATGCATTTTCTAAATGTTCGAGTTTCATATATTCAAGACCATGACATGTTAAATTCCCTCGATATTTTTAAACTATAATCAAACTCAATCATGTGGAAAATGAATTTTACTCTTTAACTATAATCAATATTTTTGTATTTTGGTCAATACATAGCTTCTATAATCAATATTCTTATAGGGTTTAATGGGTCCATTAATAGTGCATAAAAGTCTTTATTCGTAAGAATTCTTTATTCAAGTTGTTTGTGGAACGCTAAAGGAGATTGGGGCATTTTGGGTACAAAAATGCTGGCAGTGATCACGTGTATCGCACGTGATCACTGTTCCATTAGTCAAAACGGCTTTAACTAACAGAATGGCCGAATTGTAAAAAATTGAAACTTTGAGGGATGAATTGCAAAATTTCAAACTTTGAAGGTGACAACAAACTTTGAGGGGGTAAACTGTATTTTTTCCTAAAAATTAAATACATTTTCCAAATGTCCGAATTTCATATATTCAAGACCATGACAAGTTAAATTCCCTAGATATTTTTAAACTATAATCAAACTAAAACATGTGGAAAATGAATTTAACTGTTTAACTATAATCAATATTTTTGTATTTTGGTCAATACATAGCTTCTATAATCAATATTCTTATAGGGTTTAATGGGTCCATTAATAGTGCATAAAATTCTTTATTCGTAAGAATTCTTTATTCAAGTTGTTTGTGGAACGCTGAAGGAGATGGGTGCATTTTGGGTGCAAAAATGCCGGCAGTGATCACGTGTATCGCACGTGATCACTGTTCCATTAGTCAAAACGGCTTTGACTGACGGAATGGCCAAATTACAAAAAATTGAAACTTTGAGGGATGGATTGCAAAAATTAAAACTTTGGAGGTGGCCACGAACTTTGAGGGGGTAAAGTGTAGTTTTTCCTAAAAATTAAATGCATTTTTCAAATGTCCGAGTTTCATATATTCAAGACCATGACAGGTTAAATTCCCTCGATAGTTTTAAACTATAATCAAACGCAAACTTGTGGAAAATGAATTTAACTCTTTAACTATAATCAATATTTTTGTATTTTGGGTCAATACATAGCTTCTGTAATCAATATTCTTATAGGGTTTAATGGGTCCATTAATAGTGCATAAAATTCTTTATTCATAAGAATTCTTTATTCAAGTTGTTTGTGGAACGCTGAAGGAGATGGGGGCATTTTGGATACAAAAAGGCTGGCAGTGATCACGTGTATTGCACGTGGTCACTATTCTATTAGTCAAAACGGCTTTGACTGACGAAATGGCTGAATGACAAAAAATTGAAACTTTGGGGGATGGATTGCAAAAATTAAAATTTTGGAGGTAGCCACATACTTTGAGGGGGTAAAGTGTAGTTTTTCCTAAAGATTAAATGCATTTTTCAAATGTCCTAGTTTCATGTATTCAAGACCATGACAGGTTAAATTTCCTCGATATTTTTAAACTATAATCAAACTCAAACATGTGGAAAATGAATTTAGCTCTTTAACTATAATCAATATTTTTGTATTTTGGTCAATACATAGCTTCTATAATCAATATTCTTATAGGGTTTAATGGGTCCATTAATAGAGCATAAAATTCTTTATTCAAGTTGTTTGTGGAATGCTGAAGGAGATGGGGGCATTTTGGGTACAAAAAGGCTTGCAGTGATCACGTGTATAGAACGTGATCACTGTTCCATTAGTCAAAATGACTTTGACTGATGGAATGGCCGAATTGCAAATAATTTAAACTTTGAGGGATGAATTGCAAAAATTAAAACTCCGGAGGTGGCCACAAATTTTGAGGAAGTAAAGTGTACTTTTCCCTAAAAATTAAATGCATTTTCTACATGTTCGAGTTTCATATATTCAAGACCATGACATGTTAAATTCCCACGATATTTTTAAACTATAATCAAACTCAAATATGTGGAAAATGAATTTAACTCTTTAACTATAATCAATATTTTTGTATTTTGGTCAATACATAGCTTCTATAATCAATATTCTTATAGGGTTTAATGGGTCCATTAATAGTGCAGAAAAGTCTTTATTCGTAAGAATTCTTTATTCAAGTTGTTTGTGGAACGCTAAAGGAGATTGGGGCATTTTGGGTACAAAAAGGCTGGCAGTGATCACGTGTATTGCACGTGATCACTATTCTATTAGTCAAAACGGCTTTGACTGACGGAATGACAGAATTACAAAAAATTGAAACTTTGGGGGATGAATTGCAAAAATTAAAATTTTGGAGGTAGCCACATACTTTGAGGGGGTAAAGTGTAGTTTTTCCTAAAGATTAAATGCATTTATCAAATGTCCGAGTTTCATGTATTCAAGACCATGACAGGTTAAATTTCCTCGATATTTTTAAACTATAATCAAACTCAAACATGTGGAAAATGAATTTAGCTCTTTAACTATAATCAATATTTTTGTATTTTGGTCAATACATAGCTTCTATAATCAATATTCTTATAGGGTTTAATGGGTCCATTAATAGAGCATAAAATTCTTTATTCAAGTTGTTTGTGGAATGCTGAAGGAGATGGGGGCATTTTGGGTACAAAAAGGCTAGCAGTGATCACGTGTATAGCACGTGATCACTGTTCCATTAGTCAAAATGACTTTGACTGATGGAATGGCCGAATTGCAAAAAATTTAAACTTTGAGGGATGAATTGCAAAAATTAAAACTCCGGAGGTGGCCATAAACTTTGAGGAAGTAAAGTGTACCAAAATTAAATGCATTTTCTAAATGTTCGAGTTTCATATATTCAAGACCATGACATGTTAAATTCCCTCGATATTTTTAAACTATAATCAAACTCAATCATGTGGAAAATGAATTTAACTCTTTAACTATAATCAATATTTTTGTATTTTGGTCAATACATAGCTTCTATAATCAATATTCTTATAGGGTTTAATGGGTCCTTTAATCGTGCATAAAATTCTTTATTCGAAAGAATTCTTTATTCAAGTTCTTTATAAAGACTAGTTCTTCTCCTCTTGGATTTCACCTTATATTCTCCTTTCCCAGTTTCTCAGAGTTTCAATGGCATCTCAGATAAATGAGACAATGTTGTGGATGCTGCTTGTTTTCTTGGTGCTATCAAACATGCAACAACGTTGTAATGCAGATGGGAAGCCACAAGTACCTTGTCTCTTCGTTTTTGGGGACTCTTTGTCGGATGATGGGAACAACAACAATCTTCTGACTTTGGCAAAAGCCAATTATCCACCCTATGGTATTGATTTCCCCATGGGGTCTACGGGAAGGTTTACCAACGGTCGTAATATCGTCGATTTCATTGGTCTGCATTTTGCTCTTTCTCATTACATTATATATTATTATATGGTTGCCAAAGTATGATATATATGCTTAATTTTGAACACTTTCTCCCATTACAGCTGAATCTCTGGGATTTGTCAATTTCATTCCACCCTTCGCTACTGCTAGAGGCAGGGAAATACTCAAAGGTGTCAATTATGCATCTGGCGCAGCGGGAATTCGCAACGAAACTGGACAAACCCAGGTACAGTACGAGAAACTTCTGAAAGATTTTTTCAATTTCTACGCATTTAGAGGATATTTTTTTAAAGTTTAAAAACTCTCAATTTCACCATTTAAACTTTTAATTTGATGCAATCTCCCTCATTGAGAGTTAAAACAGAGGGTAAAAGTGATGAAATAACTTTTATACCCCTGAAAATTTTATAAAATTCTAAATTTACCCTTCATTTTAAATTAATTAAAAAAAAAAAATCAAGGCTATTTTTAGTATTTTTAATGAGAAGTGCTAGAGAGCCAAACAAATGAACCTAGAAAAATTTTCAAACAGACGTGGCAAGGGTTTTTTAAATTAATAAAAAAAAAAATGCAATCTCCTTTGTCTGCTACTCATAGTTTGCCACGTCAGTTTGAAAATTTTTCTAGGTTCATTTGTTTGGCTCCCTAACACTTCTCATTTTTAATAGCTTCCGTTAAGAGTTTAACACCAAAAACTGACGGGATGCTGCTTGTTTTCTTGCTGCTGTTGATTTTCTCAAAATGTGTACAAGTTGAGGGACCTGACATTTATAAAGTTTCTCCTATTGTTTAATATACAACACAGTACCAGATGTAATCCTTATGCCTCATCGATCTCTTTCTCTTCTACAGTATTGTAACGGCGGCATGCATGGCTTCCAGTATAAAACACATCCAAAGAAGAATTTAAAACACTGCCAAGTGAATAATATATAATTTGGTTCAATATCATTGCAGGGTGATCGGATAAGCATGGATAGGCAGTTGAAAAATCACCAGATTACGGTGTCGAAGATCAAGCAGATGTTGGGAAATCATAACAAATCAACTGCAGAGTACCTAAGCAAGTGCATATATGTTGTTACAATTGGTAGCAATGACTATCTTAATAACTACTTTTTGCCACAGTACTACCCAACTAGCACCATTTACACCCCACAGCAATACGCTGTCGTTCTCAATGACCAATTATCTCAGCAATTAACGGTTAGCACGTTTTCTTCATACTTTTTGCAGCTCGTTTTATCTCTTAATAGTAGTAGTGTGTTACGAACCTAAATATTAAGTCGATAACAGAATAAATTTACATTTTCCTATAACTTATTGATTGAGTGATTAAATTTACATTTTCCTATAACTTACATTGAATATAGGATTCTTAAGATAACTCTCAAAATATACATTTTATTTTATTTTAACTACTAATTTTTTTTTTTTTTTTTAACATATCTGCACAAGAGTGAGGAGAGGGATTCGAACTATCAAGATAGTCCACTAGAGTTTGTATTAAAAAGTTAACTATCAACATTTTAATACAAACTCCAGTGAATTATTTATTACACTATTTGTTTTCTTTAAATATTATTTTTTAATGTCTATTTTATTATTTTTTAGCCCTACTATTTTCTTGGTCTCTCTCTATAGCATCTCTCTGTTGCAATACTATGATTCAGAATGAAATTCAAACACAAAGACAACCGCTATCTTCTCAAGCTTAAGGAAAGAGGAAATTTATAACAAATTCAACTATAGAAACGTAGCAACTCTCTGTTCTAACTCAAAATGAAATTCAACAGAGAGCTCCTATGAAATTCAACCATTAATATTTTGATTCCCATCTGAGCCATTTAAACTGTCGGTGGCTTTGAAAATCGGCCTGAGAACGAAACCCACCATCTCTCCTCCCTCATTGCAAAACACCCAACCATCTGATCAGAGAACGAAACTGTTCCATCTCAGAGTACCCAACTCATCTATTTGGACGAAGGTGGGGGAGGAGTACTATTCTGAAAATATATATATATATATATATATATATATATATATATTTATCTTACTCCTCCAAGCTATTGGAGGCCCTAATGTCACTTTTTAAAATTTGAAAGTATCAGTGCAAAATGAGCGATAATTGGGGATGAAAGCCAAAATGTCTTATGGTAAGGGGCCAACCAAAACTTTTTTATTTTATTTTATTTTTTTTTCCAGTTCTCGCGATATTTTTTTTATTTATTTTTTGGTTATTTTCTATTAACTAAAGACTATTCCGAGCTATAAATATCAAATAAAAATTTAAAAAAAATATTTCAGTCTACAATTAAATAACTATTGTTATTAAATAACAACTAAATAACTATAATTTCTTATAAAATACCAATGAAAAAAAAGTAAACCTATGTACAAAAATTTTCTGGATGCCCGTTTGGCAAACCACTCTTTTTTTTTTTTTTTTTTGTCCTATCAATCTATTTATTTCTCATTTCTATTTGACTAACCTGTTTGCTTGTGCTAGCCAACACCAGCAGGGACTATAAAACTTTTATGCAATTAGAGCTTTTAGGTTTGAATGGGTGAGGAACAACAATTTTTTTTTGAAACTTTTCATTTTGAAAAACTGATGAAGCAAATATTTGGATGTGTTGATGATGATAGAGTTTGTACAAGTATGGGGCAAGGAAATTTGCCGTTTTCGGGCTGGGCGCGATTGGGAGTATTCCATTCATACGGAGCTCATGTGGAAGTGGAACAAATGGCTCTGCCTGCGTGGACAACATCAACAACGCCGTTGAACTTTTCAATGTTGGGCTTAAATCACACGTGGCTGCTCTCAATCACAATCTAACCGGTGCTTCTTTTATCTTCATAAACTCTACTGCAATCGGGTCGACCAGTCCGCTTCTTGGTATATGACCTTTATCAACTCAATAAATTAGATTATGTTTGGGATTATGGTAGATAACTTAAAAAGTATTTTTCTTTAAAAAAAAATTAATACCTAAAAAGTTGTGCCAAACAAAAGTTGACCTGTTTCTTACAAAATTTTAAAAGTATTTCTTTGACTTTTTTTACTCTAAGGACATGTTTGGGTGTGAGTTTGAGAGACCTAAAACTACGTTTAACACTAAAAAAGTTTGTTTGATGAAAAAATTGTCCGTTTGGTAAAAAAAAAAAATTGAAAACGCTTTTAAGGCTCCAAAAAGCCAAAAAAAAAAAATTGCCAAAAGGCACTTTTGGCAAAAGATAAAAAATTAAGCTTTTGCTAAAAATCGATTTTTGACTTAAACGTTATATTTCTCAAATACAATCTCAAACATACTCTTAATAATATCTGTAGAACTACGTTAAAAAATAAAGCCTTTTAGATAAAAAGAAGAAATTTATTTTTAAATGTGCATTTTCGACCTTTTAGAGTAAAAAAATTAAATAAGTATTTTTGAAGTTTTTTACCAAACCCATCCTCTTTTTATTTGGTATGGCTTTTTAAGTACTAAAAGCATTTTTTTAACTTTTTAACGCAATCATAAATGGCACTCAGAGCTTCTTTAGAATTGCCTTGAAAAAAAAAAATATATATATATATATATATATATATATATATAGTTCTTTTTTTTAAAATAAAAAAATTAAAATTCATTTTTAAGCTTTTTCATAAGTGCATTTTCGTGGGTTAAATAAGTATTTTTAAAATTTTTTACTAAACATACCAAATTTTTTAGTAAAATTTGATATCAGCCACCTCTAAATTCTTAATCCGACTCTAAATTACCAGTATTATAGATTTACGGTATTGTGAGATTGAGATGGAATTTTGTATCAGCTTCGTTGGTTTCCAATGTTTCCTGCTGTAAAGCGTCGAGCATTACTGGGCAGTGCGTCCCATTCGGAAGTACATGCGGTAACCGGAGCCAATATGCATTTTATGATTCAATCCACCCCACTCAAATTGTTGCTTCGGTGTACGCGGGAAGAGCATACAAAGCTGAGTCTCCAAGTGATGCTTATCCATTTGATATCAGCCACCTCGCACAACACTGATACGGGAACAAGATTCTTGTTTCAATTCTATAATATATAAATAATCATTGCTTGGATTTTAGTTCTGAGTGTCCTGAAAATAATACCCATAATAAAGAAATAATTAGATTTTTTTTGTTCTAAATTGTCACCTAAATGCAACACACATGGAGACAAATTTTCTCTATTTGAAATAAAATTGATACTATTTATTTTATGATTATGATTTCAAGTTTTTTATATTTGATGGTGTATGAAATCAATGTCTACATTGTTAAATTATCACTTGTCCCAAAAGCTTAAACTAATAGGAAGAAATAAATTTAATCACTTAATTATTATTTTAACACTCTCTCTCACTTGTGGGCTCAAACTCTCTTTTAATAGGTGAGGCCCAACACGTGAAATATTTAATTTAAATAAAAAATTATTTGACAGAATTCAGGGTCGATCTCAACACCTTTAGTTCTGATACAACATTTTTTTAAAAAGTTAAATAATTGTAGAATGATGTGCACTATTAAATGAAGAGGATCCTAACTATTAAATTGATACTCTCTTTCAGTCATGACCATCTATTTCATTTATAATGGAGAGTCCAAGATGACCATGCATCGTTACTGAAAGGACTAAAATCCAACTCCACACATATACAAGCCAATAAAATGGAAATAGATAAGGGAAACTTTACTTACCTCACACGAACTTACATGCCTTTTGCAAACACTTTGTCATTGTTCAAAATCTTTCGCTTTAGTGTATCAAACTTTGATTTCTTTCCATTTTCTGTGAAATCCTAATGGAGGGATATAAAATACCTAAAATGCCCTTACTTTTTATTCAAAAACAATTTTTTTTTTTAAAAAAAATTGTTTTTGACCTGTGGGTTCACCAGTGAATCTAACCCACCTAGATTGTGACCCACGGGTCATATTATTATTATTATATATTTAGAAAATTAAAAATTTTTTTTTAAAAAAAGGTGACCCGACATGGCTCGTGTGACCCACGATGGGTCACCAAGGTGACGTGCCGGGTGACCTGCTGGTAGGTCACTCTTTATATATATAAGGGTAAATTTGGAATTTTTTTAAATTTTAGGGGTATAACGGTCTTTTACTCATTTTACAATTTGATTTAACTGTAATATCTAACGGTAAGAGGGTCTTTGGAACTAGACAACATTTGAATACACCAAAGTGAGAGATTTTGAATAATGGAAGAGTGCTTGCAAAAGGCACGTAAGTTCGTAGGAGGTAAATAAAGTTTCCCCAAATAGATATGAACAAATTATTGCAATAACAAAATAAAGGCAAACCACAAAACATAAACACCCAACAATCAACACAAAGATTTTGGTTACTAGGCTCTGTTTACTTTGACGTAAAATAGTTTGCAGAAAATGATTTTCGCATTTTACGGTGTTTACTTCGACGTAAAATAGTACTCAATGGAAAATATTTTCCTTCTGACAGAAAATTCTTCTTTAATTTTCGGAAAATGGTTTATGGTTTTGAGCATCTCATTCTCAAATCGACGGACCTTGTAAAGACCCGCCCAAAACCTCGCTAAGACTTGCTTGGGACCAACTAGTGACTTGATCAGGACTCGCCTAGGACTCACTCGGCACCCCGCCAGGACTTGCCCGGGACCCTACCGGACTTGAACGGGACCTACTTGGACTACCCAATACCTGCTCGGGACTTGCCCAAGACTTGCCCGGGACCCAACCAGGACCCACCCTGGACTTGCCCGGGATCGAACCGGACCTGCCCCGGACATGCCCGGGACTTGATGGGGACCGGATCGAGACCCTACCAGGACCTGCCTGGTACCTGCACGGGACTTGACCAGGACTCGCCCGAGACTTAACTGGGACATAATCGGGGCCCACCCGAGACCCGCCCAGGACTTGACCAGGACCTGACCAGGACCCACCTGGGACTTACAGGGACCAGATCGAGACCTGCCAAAGACTTTTCTGTGACCCCGCCAAAGACTTGACCGAGACCCGCCTGGGACCCCGCCAAGACTCGCACAGGACTTGACCAAGACCCGCCTAGGACTTGAGCGGGACCTCACCAGGACCCGTTTAGGACTTGACCGGGGCCCACCAGAGACTTGTCCATGACCCCGTTGGGATCCGCCCAGGACTTGACTGAGACTTAATCGGGACTTGTCTAGGACTTGACTGGACCTGCCCGGGATTAGGACCTGATGGGACTTGATGGGGACTCAACTAGGAGCCACTCGGGACTTGTCCGGGACCCGCCTAGGACTTGATTAAGACCCGGGCAGGTCCCAGCGGAAAATATTTTCAAGGAAGTCATTTTCCCTAAAAATGTTTTCTGTCGAAAACATTTTATGGCGTTTACTGCGCGTAAGGAAAATAATTTTTTTATGTATATATTTTCCAATAAAGTCCCAGGCGACTCCCGGGTAGGTCCCGGCAAGGTCTCGATGGCGTCCTGGCGAGATCCTGGTCAAGTTCTGAGCAGGTCTCAAGCAAGTCCCAGGCGGGTCCCAGTTAGGTCCCTGCAGGGTCTTAGGTAAGTTCCGGGCAAGTCTGGTTAATTGCCGGTCAAGTCTCGGTCAAGTCCTGGGTGGGTCCCTGCAGGTAGGAGTGTCAGCCTAGTCCAATTTCCCAGTTTTTGGCCAAAACCGAGAATTAGAATCTTGGTTTTGGGAAAGCGGAACCAGGAACCGGGTCCCATTAACCGGGGTCCCGATTACCAGCCGATTTTGGTTTTACCCAGTCCGGTAACCGATTTTTTAAGAAAATTGGCTTTTGGGCTTATTTTAGGCATTGGGCCTAAAATAAGCCCATTTTTTTTCATAAGTTGGCCCATTTTTTTTAAAAAAATTATTAGTATTTTTGTCTAAATTAAAAGGGCTTTGTTGTGATTATTCCAAATAATTAAAAAATAAACCTAAAAAATCCCAAAAATCATAATATATATATATATATATATATATATATATATATATATATATAATGGAAACCCGGTTCCGGTATTCCCAGTAAAATCCGGGTACCGGAACTAGGGTACCCGGTTTTTGGATTTTTCGAACCGAAAATGGAAACGAGACCCCGGTTTCCCGGTTCTGATTCCAGTTTCCCAGTAATTTTTGACACCCCTACCGGCAGGGTCCCAAGCAAGTACCGAGCGAGTCCTGTTGAGGTCCCAGACAAGTTCCGATCAAGTCCTGGGCGGATCTTGGTGGGGTCCCGGGCAGGTCCCAGCGGGGTCTCGGGAGTGTCCTTGTCAGGTCTCGGCGGGTCCCAGGCAAGGACCTAATTGCAAAAAATATATATAAAAAAATATAAAAAAAAAAATTATTTTCCGTTCACGTGGTAAACGCCGTTAAATGTTTTTGACAGAAAATATTTTCAGGGAAAATGACTTCTTGAAAATATTTTCCGATGGAAACTATTTTACGTCGAAGTAAGCAGGGTCTAAGTAGAAGCCTTTTGAGAACCTCCGAGATAAAACTACTCTAAGTCAACCAAATGGACACTACAAAAAAATTAGGAATTTTTGATTGCCCATTAGTGGCGTGTCAAGCATGTTGACACATCATTGATGGTTAGTAACGTCTGTGGCGGGTCAAAAAATTGGGTGTTACTACTGGGACTTTAGTAACGTGTCAATTTCTCACATGTCATCAACCCTGCCACGTCAATAAATTTTGTTGACGTGTCAAGCCTGCCACGTCAGCGAACTTTTTTGATGTTGTGGACCTGACACGTCACCAAATGGGTGACATGTCATATTTGACACGTTACCAAAGGGTAACGTGTCAAATTTCTAACACGTCACCCTATGGTGACGTGTCAAATTTGACACGTCATTAAAGTCTGCTAGAAAATAATTTTTTTCCTCCCGCTCCCCAATTTATTTTTCAATTTTCTCGAGACATTATACCCAAATTTTGGAGTTCCCGCACTTGATATACGAGTTACACATCTACTATAATTGTTAACAATCAATTATCACAAATTGATAATTAAATATCCATCATCCATCAAAAAAATATCAATTATCCATCGACTACTATCACAAATAATCCCAGACAAATCATAACAATTGTTAACAAACAATCAAACTATTTCTATTATCACAAATTGATCCAACTATACATCAATAAAACATATAAAATATACAACCTAATTCCTCAATTACAACAGGAAAACACTCCAACCAAACCCGAGTTGATCAACACCATCATGACTACCCGACTTCTTCGCACAAACTGCAAATGATAGAGAAGTGATCTACACTATGAAACCAATAAAGCAAAAATCCGCATTTCAGATGAATCCAAACATGTAGGGACCTTCCAGAAAAATTAAAAGTGGAAATAAAGAGTTCCAAAATATGAGGTACTTTTATATATATATACGTAAAAATTAAAATAACTTTTCAAAGAGGAGTGAACTCAAATCATTAAATGGTATGGTGATCCAACTCTTGTTCATAGCGTTACTACGTACATTAGCAATAAATATATAAGAATTACCCTAAACAAATAAATGCATTGTTATGGGGACCGTAAAAAGGAGTAATTTAATGTAGGTTAGTTGTTGTTTTTTTTTTTTTTTTTTTTTTTTAATTTAATTTATATTTACATAATCTAAATTTGCAAAACCTAAACAAAATTTAAACAAATACAAATTAAATGCATTTGGTACGGAGACCCTAAATTAAATAAATGTAGGTTAGTTTTTTTTTTTTCTTCCTTTTTTTATTTATTTTTATAACATTTACATAATCACAATTTGCAAATTAAACGTAAACCAAATTAAAATCACTACAAATTAAATGCATTTGGTATGGAGACCATAAATTAAATAAATCTAGGTTAGTTTTTTTTTTTTTTAACACTTACATAATCTAACTTTGCAAAACCTAAACCAAATTAAAACCACTACAAATTTAAATGCATTTGGTATATATAGAGACCCTAAATGACAAATAAATCTAGGTATGTGTGTGTGTGTGTGTGTGTGTGTGTGTGTGTGTTTTTCCCCCTTTTTTTTTTATTTTTTTATTTTTTTATTTTTTTTTTTATAACATTTATGTAATCAAAATTTGCAAATTAATTAAACCTAAACCAAATTAAAACCACTACAAGTATGGGGACGCTAAATTGAAGAAATCTAGGTTAGCTGTTTTTTTTTTTTTTTTTCTTCCTTTTTTTTTTTTTTTTTAACATTTACATAATCTAAATTTGCAAAACCTAAACCAAATTAAAACCACTACAAATTTAAATGCATTTGGTATATATGGGTCCAAAATTTGCAAATTAAGCGTAAACCAAATAAAATGCATTCAGTATGGGGACCATAAATTAAAGAAATCTAGGTTAGCTGTTTTTTTTTTTTTTTTTCCTTTTTCTTTTAACATTTACATAATCTAAATTTACAAAACCTAAACCAAATTAAAACCAGTACAAATTTAAATGCATTTGGTATATATGGGGACCTTAAATGACAAATAAATCTAGGTGTGTGTGTTTTTTCGTTTTTCGTTTTCCCTTTTTTTCATAACATTTACATAATCAAAATTTTCAAATTAATTAATTAATTTGCAAATATTAAACCTAAACCAAATCAAAACCACTTTAAATTTAAATGCATTTCGTATGGGGACCCTGAATTAAATAAATCTAGGTTAGTGGTTATTTTTCTTTTCTTTTCTTTTCTTTTAGAACATTTACATAATCTAAATTTGCAAAACATAAAACAAATTCAATATATAATTTCAAACAAATTGCATAGCATTAAGAGTAGTAATAATGGTGGCATCGGTGACTTTAATAGAGAAAGTAAAGACAATAGTATCAATCAGTGTCTTCAATAGTGAAAGTAAAGATAACAACATCAATTAGTGGCTTCAATAGTGAAAGTAAAGACAGCAGCATCAATAATGTTACAAATCAACTTTTAAGACATGCTTACCGTGCTTACCCTAAATTGAAAAAATGATTCAATTACAAAAACATATCTTATTTTTTATTTTCTCCAAAACTACTATTTCTCGATTAATTTCCTGAATGTTGTTAAAAAGCCTTTTGTTGAAGAAGATAAAACTGTTGTTAAAACTTCTCATCCACCTCGTGAAAATCTTCTTGTTAGGAGGGAGGAAGTGCAATAATTAAAATATCATAAAATATTATGCAAGGGTATGGAGATAGGATAATTAGGCGGTATAAGCACCTGCCATTATGCAAGATGAAATACAATAATAAAATTTAATAGGGAAATTCCAGAGTAATAAAGGATTAATAACAACAAGATTTAATAATTGCAAATTTATTAATAACTCAGAAGAGGACACTTACAAAAGTAATAACTAGAAGGAATACAAGGAAATGAACTAAGACCAAAGCAGGATACAAAAACAAAGAGCAGGGCAAATGCAGAATGAGCTTAGTGTTTGGTTGAAAGCTTCTGCTTTGCAATGAGGGGGCGACTAGTCTTTTATAGACGAATTACAATAAGTAAAAGAAAATTTACAATAAGAAAATTAAGACTGTATTGTCGGCAGACAAAAGGCCAACAGCCTTCAATAGTGAAAAGTAGAGCAGCAGTCTTCAATAATAGAGCAATAGTCTTTGATAGTCAAAACAACAATAATGTCTTCAGAAGGGGCATCTTCAATAGTGAAAAGTAGTGCAGCAATCTTCAATAATAAAAGCAGAGCAATAATATGAGGCAACAAGCATCTTCAATAGTGAAAAGTAGAGTATGCAACAATACGACACAGCAAGCATCTTCAATAGTGAAAAGTAGAGTATGCAATAATACGAGGCAGAAAGCATGTTCAATAGTGAAAAGTAGAGTATTGATAATGGCTCTAGCAGTATCATCAATAGTAGTAGTGGAAGACAGAGCAGTAATAATGGTGACAGCATCAGTGGCTTCAATAGTGAAGGTAAAGATAGAAGCATCAATCAGTGGCTTCAATAGTGAAAGTAAAGACAGCAGCATCAATAATATTACAGATCTTCAAGTCCAAGAAAATAATCATCAGGGCTATAACCAGAATTCCCAAACCATTCCCGTTTAGGATCAATAGTGGCTTCAGAAGATGCATCAGAAACTTCTTCATCATCTTCATCAGAACTATCACCGAGGGATTTCAAGAAGGCTTTTAATATTTCCTTTTTCTTGGAAGACTTTTTCTTCGAAGAACTAGAGGAAGTAGCAGCAGTAACAGTATCAGCAACAATGATCTCCTTGTGACTAGAAGAAGATAAGAAAACACTGCGAGTTACTAGTTTAGCAGCAATATTAGAAGGTAAAACTTGGACTTTTGGCATCTGGGCCAATTTTTTAACGGTATCAACAGTAACATTAGTCTGTGGAAATTTGTCCCACCATTTGACATACCAATGATGATCAAGCTTGTCACCATTAATAACATATTGCCATTTCAGGATCGAAGGGATCTTGTATTTTTTTAGCAAAATGCAAAATGTGAGGAAACTTCGCACCATGATCTGGAACAGTTATCTACTAAAGAGATTAAACTGTTCCAGAGCAAGATTAGATTCCTTGGTTTTAATATTTCTAAAGGACAAATTCGTTCCATTGATAGAGTTATTCAATTTGCTGACAAATTTCCTGAGATTATCACTGATAAAACCCAATTTCAGAGATTTTTAGGGTCATTAAATTGCATTGCTGACTTTTATAAAGATCTGAGAAAATATTGCAAACCCTTGTTTGATAGATTACAAAATAATCTCCCTCGTTGGACTGATACTCATACTTCACTTGTTAAGGAGATTAAGACTCATGTTAAAACTCTACCCTGCTTAGGTATTCCTTCTGATAATGTTTTCAAAATTGTTGAGAGTGATGTCTCTGAAATTGGCTTTGGAGGTATTCTAAAACAAATTGTTTCCCCTGGATCTCCCGAACAGATTGTCCGATTACATTCTGGATCCTGGAATAAGTGCAGGCTAATTATAGCACTATTAAAAAAGAAATTCTTTCTCTTGTTCTATGCATCACCAAATTTTAGTTTGATTTGTTAAATCAAAAGTTTTTATTACGCATTGATATATTTTGAAGAAAGATGTTGAAAATATTACATCAAAACAAAATTTTGCGAGATAGCAAGCTATTTTAAGCGTTTTTTATTTTGATATTGAATATATTAAAGGTGTCAACAATTCTATTCCAAACTTTCTCACTCATAAATTTTTGCAGTGCCATAATGGCAAGCAAAAAGGACAAGGAGACAATGGACTCTAAGGCTTTAGTCTTAAAACCAGAGTCTACTACTGTTGTTTCCCCTGCTATTTCACCTATTATTCTTCCTAACAGGTTCTCGGCATTCACCCCGAAATCACTTGCTACTTATTCTAGTGCTCTTGTTTCTGCTTATGATCCTTTTGTTGTTTCTTCCTAGAAACCCAGAACTCCTTTTATTAAAAATGGTAAACCGTCTGCTTATGTTACTGTTCATTATTTCCAACATATGTTTCATATTGAAATAAATCGTGCTCATATTAAATTTTCCGCTCAACTTGCTCTCTCTTACTTCCCTCCTCTTTTTCACTGGATTCCTGAGCATCTTATGAAAAATCTTTCATATTACACGAATATTCTGTTACAAACAAAATCCATTCATTTCAAGCCTATCATTCCAAGACTGAACCCACAAAATTACTTTTTCACAGTGTTTACTTTGACAATATCATTTTTGAACAAGATTGGGGAGATCATCCCTCTAAGCCAAAGGATCTAACCAGTTTTAATATTCCCTATTGTTACTATGATTATTTTGAAGCTTGGTTTAAATTCATGCTTTTCCAGACTCCTAAATTTGGCCATTCCTGGTTCTTTAATTTTGATAAAGAATTTGGAAGTATTCTCCCTCGCTGGTTCTCCAGGTGGTAGATGAATTTTGGACTCATCCTAGATATCCTTCCTCTTAAACTTGTTGAAGCCTTCAGTACTTTTAAGAATCTCTACAAAACTGATGATCATAGTGTGAAGTTTCCTCACATTCTGCATTTTGCTAAAAAATAGATCCCTTGGATCCTGAAATGACAATATGTCATTAATGGTGACAAGCTTGATCACCATTGGTATGTAAATGGTGGGACAAATTCCCACAGACTGATGTTATTGTTGATACCGTTAAAAAATTGGCCTAGATGCCAAAAGTCCAAGTTTCACCTTCTAATATTGCTACCAAACTAGTAACTTCCAGTGTTTTCTTATCCTCTCCTACTCACAAGGAGATCATTGCTGCTGATACCGTTACTGCTGCTACTTCCTCTGGTTCTTCGAAGGAAAAATATTTCAAGAAAAAAGAAATATTAAAAGCCTTTTTGAAATCCCTCGGTGATAGTTCTGATGAAGATGATGAAGAAGTTTCTGATGCATCTTTTGAAGCCACTATTGATCCTAACCGGGAATGGTTTGAGAATTATGGTTATAGCCCTGATGATTATTTTCCTGGACTTGAAGATCTGTAATATTATTGATGCTGCTGTCTTTACTTTCACTATTAAAGCCACTGATTGATGCTATTGTCTTTACCTTCACTATTGAAGCCACTGATTGATACTATTGTCTTTACTTTCTCTATTAAAGTCACTGATGCTGGAAGAATTTCTCTAAAAATTCTCAAAAAAAGATTTAACCTTGATGAGTATTTGAGAGTGGGCAACAAGGATTTCTCACCTCCAAAAAATTCATCTTGCCCCTGGAAGAATTACTCTAAAAATCCTTGTTGCCCACTCTCAAATACTCATAAAGGGTCAAATCTTTTCTAAAAGGAGTGAGATTCATGATTCACGCGACCAAGCAAACACTCTGTTGCGCATTTTAAGAATTAGGTTAAACAAGACAAGGCACCAACGGAAGAAGATGAAGATTGAAAATGAGATTATTTTATTTTGGACCAAAAAAAAAAAAAGTACCGTTTGAGCTTTAAACAAAACGTGCATTTAACTAAAGTCCAAAAACGCACCATTAAACACTCCTTTGGGCTGTATCTCACTCATCAAAATAATAATAATAATAATAATAATAATAATAATAATAATGGGACAATTCTCATTCTCTGGAAGCGTGATTTTCAATAAATTTGGAAAGTTGAAAGGCTTGACTTTACAATTGGGGTTTGGGAATATGAGATGAGCGCCAAATATAAAACTTTAACTTCTTCTTTATTTATTTATTTTAATTAAAAAAAAAAAACCTTAACCAACTTTAAATAGGTATATATTATATTAGGATAACTTCACTTCGGACCCCTAAACTATAACGTATTTTGAGAAAATTTTCACAAATTTCAAAACTGTCAATTTCACTTCCTAAACTTTCAATTTGATACAATTGACTCCCTCTGTCAATTTTTTTTCGTTAAACTCTAACAGAAACTACTAAAAATACCAAATTACTCTTCAAGTTCCTTTTTTTTTTTTTTTTTTTTTTCAATTTGAAATTAAGGGTAAATTTGAAATTTTATATAAGTTTCAGTAGTATATTTTTGAAATGTTTTTAATTAATTTGTATTCAACTTTATTTTTTTATTCATTAAAAAAAAAAACTTGAACCCTCTAGACTAAAATCCTGGCTACGCCACTGGCTGTGAGAGGCCGGACCTGCCGGAAGGAGTTGCTGGAGAGAGAGAGTAATGTGAGAGGCTGAGAGAGTGAAAATGTACTGAGAATTAAGCTTAATTCTCAGCCGTGAAGGTGCATGCAGAGAATTAATTAAGGAGGGAAAAAAAAAAAAAAAAGATTTGTGGCTAGCTAGCTAGGAGCTTCTCTGGCGGAGAGGGAAGAAGAGAAAGAAAAAGAAAGAGACAGAAGGAGGAGGAAGAAAGAAGGCCGACGCGGGGGAGGAAGAAAAAAGAGGAGGGAAGAAAGAAAGAAAGAAAGGGGTGGAAAAAAATAAAAAATTGGAAACCAGTTAGTCACACGTTCCCAATGCCCATTGGTGACGTGTGGCTGCCACGTCACTAGTAGCATAAATAAAAAAATAAAAAATAAAGGGAAAACTTCACTTTGGCCTTCTGAACTTCCAGCCGATTTTACAAATCCTTCATAAACTTTCAAATCTCTCACTTTGGACCCCTGAACTTTTAATTTCTATCACTTTGGACCCCTCAGTTAGTTTACAACGTTAAACTCAAACGGTTTGACTTTTCATGCCCATTATACCCCCCACGTTAAACTACACCGTTTTGGACCCCAAAACTACCACACCTACAGAGGCCCTTGGGGATTGTCCGGCCACCCCCAAAAGCTCAAAACCATGAATGGGTTTTTATTTTATTTTATTTTATTATAATTATTTATTTTTTGGGTTTTGAGGGTGGCTGGACCACCCCTAAGGGGCTGGGGATGGTTTCGGCCACCCCCATTCCGGCCGTAGGGGGTGGCCGAAACTACCCCCAAAACCCTTTTTTTTTCTTTCTTTCTTTTTTCTTCTGTTTTTTTGGCCTTTTGGGGTGGGTGGACCACCCCCTTGGCCAAAAATGGGCTAATTCAGCCACCCCATTTTGGCCCAGGGGTGGTTGGAGCCACCCCAATTTTTCTTAGTTTTATTTTTTTATTTTGTTTTATTTTTTTTTTATTTTTTTTTTAATTTCTTTAATATTTTGCCCTTTTTTTAAAAAATAAAATAAAATAATTTTAATGACCAATACGACACAATTTTGGGCTTGGGTGTTATTTTTTTAAAAAAATAAAAAATAAATATTTTAAAGATTTTGCGTTTTATTTTTCTTTCTTTTTTTTAAAGAAAAAAATATAATTTTAATTCCCAAAACGGTATTGTTTTGAGCTAGAGGTGGGTACTGTAGTTTTGGGCTTTTTCGAAATTTTAAGTAGACTGGGTGGGGGTATAATGGGCATAAAAAGTCAAACTGTTTGAGTTTAAAGTTGAAAACTAACAGAAGGGGTCCAAAGTGAGAGCAAATCAAAGTTTAGGGGTCCAAAGTGAGAGATTTGAAAGTTCATGGGGTTTTGTAAAATCGGTTGAAAGTTCAGGGGCCAAAGCGAAGTTCCCCAAAAATAAAAATAAAAAGAAATTAATTTGGAAAGTATTTTCCACCCCTGGTTGATAGACATATATAATTATATCTACTTAGGAATAGGAGAACACATAGCATTTTAATTATATTTTGGGTAAAGTCCACATACCCTCCTCAAACTACCACCCTATTGACAATGTCCCACCCAAATTTTTAATTGTGACAATGTCCCCTCCAAACTACCAAAACATTGTCAATGTCCCCCCAAGGCTATCAATAAGACAAAAATGCCCCTATAAATTTTTTAATAAGACAGAAATATCCCTATAACTTAAAAAAAAAATGATTTAAAAAAATGAAAAATTTTAATTTAAAAAACGGAAATTTTTATTTTTTTTTTTAAAAAAAAAACTATTTTTTTATTTAGTTTAAAAAAAAAAAAACAAAAAATTTCATTTTATTAAGCGAAAATTTTATTTTTTTTTAAACGTAAATTTTTATTTAAATAAAATTATAAAACAAGAATAAAATAAAATAACGAAAATTTTCAATTTTTATATATAAAAAAAAAAATCGAAATTTTTGTAATTTTTTTCTTATAAAATTGATTTTAAAAAAGAAAAAATTTGCCAAGTTTGGATTTATTTATTTTTTGTTAGTTTTAGGCTTTTTCTAGAAGTTTTAGTATTTTTGTTTATATTTTACTAAGGGTAATTTCATCATTGGGGGGAACATTGACAATTTTTGGTAGTTTAGGGGGGACATTGTCAATTGAGTGGTAGTTTGAGGGGGTTATGTGGACTTTCCCCTTACATTTTTATTGTGATATATATATATATATATATATATATATATATAATAGCAGTAACCTTCCGTTAAAAATAAATGTTAGACTATAAATCACCTCATCATTGCACTTAACTATTAATATTAGTTAATTAAGTATTTCAATTCACTGAATCACATTATTAAGTATAATATTTTTATACGTACATTTTTATTATTCAATACGCATCTATATATATATATATATATATATATAAACAATCATCTTTTTTTAACAGAGGTCTGAGGAATTCATTGGATATATTACAAAAAGAAGAAGGAGTATATATATGTATATATATAGTACACCAATTAATTATATGGATACCTATAATCATAAATATAAATTTGCAAACATATTGTATACCAGTTACTTACTGTTAATTAATATATCCAATTTTCAAATACTTAATAAATAATATAGACTAACAAATTATTGTACTTAATTAGTTACTTAAAAAAAAATAAGTAAGTATATATATTAATACTTGTTATTATGTATATATAATAAATACATACTACTCGCGCTAATATTTACGAACGTTAAACGATTGAGCCCAATTTTATATGGGTATATATATGTATTCATTCAATAATTGAGTTAATTAGTTTCGTGTCTGATACCGGACAGAAAAAAGGATGGAAAACAAGTACACAGATTCACACTCAAATGATAGATAGAAGTTCACCACCCAAAAGATAACACCCAAGGGATATAGAATATCACCACCCAAAGGCTTATAATAAGGGATACAGAACTAGAAAACTCACCACTCTAAGGCTCACACCAAAGAGATACAGAGATACAAGGAGAACTCTCCTCTCAAAAGCCAAAGGCTGGTTTTTAAATTAACACAATAGTCTGATTCTTACACTTGCACAGACAAGTATTATATAAGCTTAGAACAGCCCTCTAAGCATAGGATAAGTCTCTAAAGAAATAAAACAAGTAATAAAGGCATAGAACAATCTTTAATTCGTGGGCAGCAGACAAGGGGACAAAACAGCCTACTTAATGCGTATTCCCGAGAAGATACCGGACAGAAAAAAGGATGGAAAACAAGTACACAGATTCACACTCAAATGATAGATAGAAGTTCACCACCCAAAAGATAACACCCAAGGGATATAGAATATCACCACCCAAAGGCTTATAATAAGGGATACAGAACTAGAAAACTCACCACTCTAAGGCTCACACCAAAGAGATACAGAGATACAAGGAGAACTCTCCTCTCAAAAGCCAAAGGCTGGTTTTTAAATTAACACAATAGTCTGATTCTTACACTTGCACAGACAAGTATTATATAAGCTTAGAACAGCCCTCTAAGCATAGGATAAGTCTCTAAAGAAATAAAACAAGTAATAAAGGCATAGAACAATCTTTAATTCGTGGGCAGCAGACAAGGGGACAAAACAGCCTACTTAATGCGTATTCCCGAGAAGGCTGACCACTCCACTTGAAACAGTCATAACTTTTGGTTCCCAACTCCAAATGATCTGAAACGTTTTTAGTTGGAAAGATAAGATTCTGAACTTGAAGTTAGACCTAGGCATGCGTTCGAAATGATGAAGTACTGGACGGCTATGATGTTTTTGAACTCACTAGAACCCTCTAGACTGCATCAGGATTTCTTCAATTTGGGCCTTGACATTCTGTTGGGCTTGTGGACTTATTTGGGCTGAAGTTTGGGAGATTGTTAATGGACTCTTGCTGGACACACCCGTGTCATTCTCCCCGGGTTGATGAGGACTTGCCCTCAAGTCCGTGGTCTCTTCGATTTCTTCATATGGTGCTAAGTCACATACATTGAAAGTGGCAGATACACCATACTCTCCAGGGAGCTCAATCTTGTAAGCATTTTCTCCAATGCGTTGGAGGACTTTGAAAGGACCATCTGCTCGTGGTAGGAGCTTAGATCGCCGTTTCGCTGGAAAACGTTCTTTTCGAAGATGAATCCATACTAAATCTCCTTCCTTGAAAACCATTGGTTTTCTATGCTTATTGGCCTGTGTTCGATACTTCTCATTTTGCTTCTCAATATGACCTCGAATCTGCTCATGCAACTTCTTGATTCCCTTGGCTCGTTCATCAGCACTGCCACTAAATTGAATGGTTGTAGGAATTGGAGCCAAATCAAGAGGGCTAATGGGGTTTAGGCCATAGACAGATTCAAATGGACTACAACCAGTGGTTTGACTAGTAGACCTATTATAGGCAAATTCAGCTTGGGCAAGGAGGAGATCCCATTGACGGATGTTCTTTCCCACAAAACTCCTCAAGAGGTTTCCCAAACTCCGATTAACAACTTCAGTTTGACCATCTGTCTGAGGATGGTATGCAGAGCTGAATTGGAGGATAGTTCCAAGCTTTCGCCAAAGTGTACGCCAAAAATGACCAACAAACTTGGAATCACGGTCGGAAGTGATCGTTTTGGGAATGCCATGGAGCTTGACTATTTCCCTGAAATACAAATCAGCAACATGAGATGCATCAAGAGTTTTGTTGCAAGGAACAAAATGGGCCATCTTTGAGAATCGGTCAACCACCACCATAATGGAATCTTTGTTCCTTTGGGTTCTAGGTAAACCCACAACAAAGTCAAGACTAATATCCTCCCATGGAGCATTTGGAACAGGCAATGGGATATATAGTCCGGTGTTCTGTTTGCGACTCTTTGCAAGGTGGCAAATTCGACATTGCTTCACGTGCCGCACAACATCACGGACCATCTTGGGCCAAATGAAATTCTCCTGCACAAGAGCTAAAGTCTTATCTCTGCCAAAATGACCAGCAAGACCTCCTCCATGGGCTTCTTTGATAATGGCTTCTCTTAATGAACATTGGGGAATGCATAAATGGTTGTTTTTGAAAAGAAAACCATCTTGCAGCAAGAAATGGTTGTTAGGACCATTAGAACATTCCTTCCAAGCACAGCCGAAATCAGGATCATCTTTGTAAAGTTGTTTGACAACTTCAAAACCCACAACCTGCACTTGCATGGTATTAAGTAAAGAGTGTCTTCGACTTAAAGCATCAGCTACTTGATTGAGTTTACCTGCCTTGTGCTTGATTGAGAATGAAAAAGCTTGCAAAAACTCACTCCATTTCGCATGTCGTGTGTTGAGCTTCTGCTGGCTGTTCAAGTACTTCAAAGCTTCATGGTCAGAATGAAGTATAAATTCTTTGGAGAGTAGATAATGACTCCAATGCTCCAAGGCACGAACAAGAGCATAGAATTCTTTGTCATAGGTGGAATACTTCTTTCGGGAGTCATTGAGCTTTTCACTGAAAAAGGCAATTGGCTTGCCTTCTTGGCTGAGAACACCACCAATTCCCAGATTAGAAGCATCGCAATCGACTTCAAACACTTTGGAGAAATCTGGAAGCACAAGGATTGGTGCCTCTGTTACTTTCTGCTTGAGAAGTTCAAAGCTCTTTAGGGCTTCTTCCGTCCACTTAAATGTTCCTCCCTTAAGGCATTCTGTGATGGGAGCAATAATGGTGCTGAAGCCTTTGATGAAACGCCGGTAGAATGATGAAAGTCCATGAAAGCTTCTGATGTCATGAAGGGACTTGGGAATAGGCCAGCTAGTGATAGCCTCAATTTTGCTGGGATCCATCATGATTCCTTCCTTAGAAACAACATAGCCTAAGAATACTAGGCTATTTGTGAAGAAACGACACTTCTTCAAGTTCACATACAACTTCTGCTCTCGTAGAGTTTGAAAGACTTGTTGAAGGTGCTCCAAATGCTGTTCTGAAGATTTGCTGTAAATGACACGGGTGTGTCCAGCAAGAGTCCATTAACAATCTCCCAAACTTCAGCCCAAATAAGTCCACAAGCCCAACAGAATGTCAAGGCCCAAATTGAAGAAATCCTGATGCAGTCTAGAGGGTTCTAGTGAGTTCAAAAACATCATAGCCGTCCAGTACTTCATCATTTCGAACGCATGCCTAGGTCTAACTTCAAGTTCAGAATCTTATCTTTCCAACTAAAAACGTTTCAGATCATTTGGAGTTGGGAGCCAAAAGTTATGACTGTTTCAAGTGGAGTGGTCAGCCTTCTCGGGAATACGCATTAAGTAGGCTGTTTTGTCCCCTTGTCTGCTGCCCACGAATTAAAGATTGTTCTATGCCTTTATTACTTGTTTTATTTCTTTAGAGACTTATCCTATGCTTAGAGGGCTGTTCTAAGCTTATATAATACTTGTCTGTGCAAGTGTAGGATGAGACTATTGTGTTAATTTAAAAACCAGCCTTTGGCTTTTGAGAGGAGAGTTCTCCTTGTATCTCTGTATCTCTTTGGTGTGAGCCTTAGAGTGGTGAGTTTTCTAGTTCTGTATCCCTTATTATAAGCCTTTGGGTGGTGATATTCTATATCCCTTGGGTGTTATCTTTTGGGTGGTGAACTTCTATCTATCATTTGAGTGTGAATCTGTGTACTTGTTTTCCATCCTTTTTTCTGTCCGGTATCAGTAAACTAAGATATCATCAAAGTAAACAACAACAAATTTTCCCATAAATGGTTTAAAAACATGATTCATGAGACGCATAAATGTACTGGGAGCATTAGAGAGTCCGAATGGCATGACCATCCATTCATAAAGACCATCTCTAGTTTTAAAAGCTGTCTTCCATTCATCACCATCTCTCATGCGAATTTGGTGGTATCCGCTACGAAGATCCAAGTTGGAGAAGATTGTGGCTCCATGAAGCTGATCAAGGAGATCATCTAGCCGCGGAATGGGAAAGCGATACCTGATGGTGATCTTGTTCACAGCCCTACTGTCGATGCACATACGCCAAGAACCATCCTTCTTTGGTACTAGAAGTGCTGGAACAGCACAAGGACTCATGCTTTCTCTCACAAGGCCTTTGGTGATCAATTCATCAACTTGTCTCTGCAACTCTTCATGCTCTCTTGGATTCATTCGATAGGCTGCCTTGTTAGGTAGAACAGAACCTGGAACGAGGTCAATGCGGTGCTGTATGTCTCTCATGGGTGGAAGACCCGGTGGAAGCTCTTCCGGAATAACATCAGGAAATTTCTCAAGAACTGGTTGTAAGATAAGAGGAATTTCAATTGGGTCTTTCTTTTCAACTACCACTAGAGCATACCCTTCCCCACATTCTGTTAAAACTCTCTCAACTTCACATATAGAAAGTAGGTTATTACCCTCCCCTTTAGAAGGTTTAGGTGTAGTCAACATTCTTAACGGAGCTAAGGTAATTTTGGCCCCATCTTTTTCAAAAGCATAAGTGTTTTTGAAACCATCATGAAAAGTTCTTCTATCAAACTGCCATGGTCTACCAAGCAATATATGACATGCATCCATAGGAACAACATCGCACAAAACTTCATCTTTGTAATTCTTCCCAATAGAGAATTGAACTAAGCATTTCTTTGTTACCTGGATATCATTGCCCTTTTTAAGCCATTGAAGCTTGTAAGGATGGGAATGAGGTTCTGTTTTCAGGTTGAGCTTCTCCACCATGGTTGTAGACACCACATTCTCACAACTTCCCCCATCAATGATGACATTGCACACCTTGCCACTAGAGGTGCACTTGGTGTGGAAAATGTTGTTCCGAAGCCAATCTTCTTCTGCGTAGGTGGATTTCAAGATCCTGCGAATTACAAGAGACTCTCCTTGATCTGCATATGTCAAGTCTTCCTCAGACTCTTCATCAACTGGTTCATCCCCATCATCTTCCAAGTCTTCCTTAACAAGTGAGATTATCTTGCGATTTGGACAATCAGAAGCAATATGTCCAAAGCCATGACATTTAAAGCATTTTCTACTTGAGTTAGAATTATTGGAGCGATTTGAACCTGCATGACCATCATTCTTGGCTGGTTGTTTGGCTTCACTCTTGGCTGGTTTGGCAGCTGCATTCTTGGGATATGGAGTGGTCTTGGCAGTAGAACTACTCCCCCGGTTGGTGAGTTCTCCTTGATTGAAAGGTCGATAGGTACTCCTGCGCCCTTCCTTCAATTGTCTTTCCACCTTGAGTGCTAGCTTACAAACATCATTGTAAGTCCAATAAGGCTGTAACTGAACAACATTACTGATTTCGGAACGTAAACCTCCAAGGTAACGGGCTACCATTTGCTCCTCCGGTTCTACAATATCACAGCGCATCATAGAATGATCAAATTCCGCTGTGTACTCCTCCACAGAAAGTTCGTTCTGCCGAAAGTTGTGGAACTTAAGAAAAGCATCTTGTCGATAATGATCTGGCAAATACTTCTTCTTGAGAGCCTTCTTCATCTTAGCCCACGTCACAATGCGGCTTTTCCTTTCACGTTCCCGTTGTTTCTTAAGGTGCTCCCACCAAATAGAAGCATGCTTTCTCAACTTGATGGCAACAAGCTTCACCTTGTGGTGTTCTGGAACATCTTTGTAATCAAAGATTCGCTCAATGGTATTAAGCCAGTCAATGAATTCATCAGGCTGCATTCTTCCTTCAAATTCTGGAATATCCACCTTGACATCGTAACGGCGTTGGACACCATGAAGTCTTAGGTTTCGAGGATGAGGTGGAGTGCTGTCACTTGAGGTGTGACTACGAGCTTGGTGAAAAGGATTAACACCCTCTCCATCGTCGCTGGAAACTTCATTCTCCGAGTCATGATGAGAGGCATCATGTTCAGAGGCTTCAAAATGTTGTAAACGTTCTTGGAGCTGCTGGACTTGTCTTCTCAAGTTGTCCATCTCAATATCTCGCGGGTCTCTTTCTGGAGCTGCTAGGGGTTGGTTAGCCTGAGCACGACGACCACGAGCAGCCATGGAAATCAAGACTTGAGCAACCTTTGCTCTGATACCAATTTGATACCGGACAGAAAAAAGGATGGAAAACAAGTACACAGATTCACACTCAAATGATAGATAGAAGTTCACCACCCAAAAGATAACACCCAAGGGATATAGAATATCACCACCCAAAGGCTTATAATAAGGGATACAGAACTAGAAAACTCACCACTCTAAGGCTCACACCAAAGAGATACAGAGATACAAGGAGAACTCTCCTCTCAAAAGCCAAAGGCTGGTTTTTAAATTAACACAATAGTCTGATTCTTACACTTGCACAGACAAGTATTATATAAGCTTAGAACAGCCCTCTAAGCATAGGATAAGTCTCTAAAGAAATAAAACAAGTAATAAAGGCATAGAACAATCTTTAATTCGTGGGCAGCAGACAAGGGGACAAAACAGCCTACTTAATGCGTATTCCCGAGTAGGCTGACCACTCCACTTGAAACAGTCATAACTTTTGGTTCCCAACTCCAAATGATCTGAAACGTTTTTAGTTGGAAAGATAAGATTCTGAACTTGAAGTTAGACCTAGGCATGCGTTCGAAATGATGAAGTACTGGACGGCTATGATGTTTTTGAACTCACTAGAACCCTCTAGACTGCATCAGGATTTCTTCAATTTGGGCCTTGACATTCTGTTGGGCTTGTGGACTTATTTGGGCTGAAGTTTGGGAGATTGTTAATGGACTCTTGCTGGACACACCCGTGTCAGTGTCCACAAGCGGACTCACTGGAATTAAATATTTAATTAATTAAATATAGTGATGTGTCAAAATGACACGTCACTCTTTTGGTGACGTGTCAATGTGACATGTCACCAAGTAGTAACGTGCTAAAGTGACACGTTACCAAAGGGTAGACGTGTCACTTTCTCACGTTACCAAAAGGTAACGTGTCAATGTGACACATCATCATTTGATAACGTGTCGTTTTGGCACGTTACCCTTTCGTAACGTGCAAAAGTGATACGTCACCAAATGATGACGTATTAGAATTTGACACGTCACAAATAAACTTAATTTCAATTTTTAAATTTTTTTTTTTTTTTTTTTAAGTAATGTGCTAATTGTTGGCACGTCACCTTTTGGTGATGTGTCAAATTTGACACATCAACAGATGGTGACGTGTCAAATTTGACACATTACTAAAAACTTTAGTAACATGCCAGTAACTAACATGTCATCATTTAGTGATGTGGCAAAATTTTGTGCACAATAAACATGTCACTAATCATGGATTTTTTTGTGGTTGCAGGTGAAAAATCACTATAAAAAACTATACACAAAGTAAACTTACAACCCCTTTGTGAAATACTTAGATTCCCTAGCACGCAAACTCGTTGTTTGCCCTTTATCTCCTCGATCCGCTCCAGCTCCTTATTGGCCAATATTCTATATATGATGTCCTTATCGACCTATAAGTAGACTTTGAATGGTTGAAAGTTGATATGGAGATGTGTGGATTGAATGGTAAACTCCAAGAGAGAGAAAGCATCAATGGCTCTTAAAGGTTAGGTGAAAATTATTCTCTAAAAACAAAAAAAAAAGAAAATAGTATTTATTTTTCACTCGATTTAAAAAATAAATATTCACCTAAACAGAGAGAATACTAAGAGATCAACTAGCATTTTTCTTTTTGAACTGGCTTATCCTATCACTGTTAAAAGCTTTCATGTGAAATTTTCCATTTTTACTTTCTGATCATCATGGAAGACAGTAACTTTTTTTTTTTTTTTTTTCTATTAACCCAGCAGAAGCATTCTAAAATGTTAAATTACTTATAATTAAAAGCTTGCTAGCAATTCTCACAACCCCGTCATCCTTCTCACTAAAACACACGGCAGCTGAGAAAGGATCTTTTTGTGGTCTCCCAAATCAAGTTGCAACCTAAGACCACCAGATTTTTGATTTGTTATAAAAATAATTGGACTATTGACTTTTATATCATTTTGCACAAGATATCATAGATTATCTATTTATAAAAGAGTGTAATCTACGCAATTAAGAAAGGACTTCAATGTTTGGTTTGAATTAATTAATTAGTAATTATTGGGTACGAAAAAGTTCACATACTTCTTTCAAATTACCATTCAATTGGCAATGTCCCATCCAAATTTTTAATTAAGATACTGTCCCCCTCTTCCTCATCAAACTACTAAAAAATTGTCAATGTCCATCTCAAAGCCACTAAAGAGACAAAAATGATCCTAAACTTTGGTTAAGAAGGCAAAAATACGCGTATAAATTTGAAAATAATAATAATAATTTTTTAATTAGATTTGTTTTTTTTTATTATTTAATTTCTACTCCCTTTTTAAAAAAATAATAATAATAATCATGGAAAATTTTGAAATTAACCTCTACACATTTGTCATTTTAAATAATAATAATAATAACACTTTTAAGAGAGTCTCACTCTGTGACTTTTTTTTTTTTTTTTTTACTCACTCTAAAGTTTTTTATTGAATTATTGGTAACCATCTTCTTTTCTCTATTGAGTAAATAAGGCAAAAATAATATATTATTTTGGTTGAATCATCCATCAAACACTATTTGCTACTTAGAGAATATTATAAGATTCACATAAAAGTAGCTTGTAAAAAATTTCGAAAGATATATGTTTAAAAAAAAAAAAAAGTCGGGTAGTATTCATAATCAAAGCAAAAAAAGTAAACACTTCCGCTGTATGTAATTTATTCCATGATTAGTTACATATGTGTGTGTGTTTGTTTATACTCTATGATTGTTTATTTGTTGTTTATCAATGGTTGTCTCTTATGTAATTGTAACTTAAATTTAAAAATTTAGGTTCATGAATCACAATGTCAAAATTAAGAACTATCTATTCATAAAAAGAGAAGTTGACATCTCAAAAGATATATTTTTTTAAAAAAAAAAAAGCTGGGTAGTGTTCATAATCAAAGAAAAAAAGTAAACACTTCCTTTGTATATAATTTATTACATGATTACTTATATATATATGTGCGTGTGTTTCTACTCTATGATTGTTTATTTGTTGTTTATCAATGGTTGTCTCTTATGTAATTGTAACTTAAATTTAAAAATTGAGTAGTGATTTTTGCAACACTGGCTTGCTTGAACAGTAAGCACGCCGATGTTAAAATATTATAAATATTATTAAAATAATATTTGAACAATAAAAAAATAATAATAATAATATTTTAACACCGGCGTCCTTACTGTTCAAGCACGCCGGTGTTGCAAAAATCATTACTCTTAAAAATTTAGGTTCATGAATCACAACTTCAAAATTAAGAACTATCTATTCAAAAGAAGAGAAGTTGAAATCTCAAAAGATATATGTTTTTTTTTTTTTTTTTGGTTAAAAAAAAGTTGGGTAGTGTTCATAATCATAAAAAAAAAAAGTAAACATTTCCCCTTTATATAATTTATTACATGATTACTTATATATATATATATATATATATGTGTGTGTGTGTGTGTGTGTGTTTGTTTCTACTCTATGATTGTTTATTTGTAGTTTATGTTAAGTGCCAAAATATTCATATTTTACTCATTAACTTATATGTGTTAATTCCTTAAGTGATGTCAATTTACGCTATTTTAGTTCTGTTATGTGTTTTCCATGCTTTTGCAGGCTTTTGAAAGAGAATGAAGTAAATATGGAAGATTTGGGCTCAAAGAGAGAATTTGGGAAAAGTTGGAGTTCCTGGCAGTGCGATCGATCGCAAGGAACCTACGATCGAGCACACTACCAGAAAAGACAAGCAACGAGTGCATCCATGTGCGATCGTGCACACAATAGAAGAGTCTCGACAGCAGACGTGCGATCGAGTGCATATGGGTTGTGATCGAGCGTACCCGTGCGCTGATGACACATCAAAGGAGGCCAGACTCCCTGTCCTTCCACATTAGGTTTTTCCAAGTCCCACTTGTAATAGGACTAAAACCCTACGAATTTTTTAGGTTTACTAATATGTCAAGGACTTCTAAATGCCTATAAATAAACCTCTTAGCTTATAGGAATAGGTATGGAGAAAGAGGCACAAGCTTTGGAAAGGAACTGAAAGCTAGATCAAGAGGAGTTTGGGTTTTTCTTCTCTTCCACCTTTTATTTTTGTTATGTAGTTTATATTTTAATTAGGGCTAGATTGAAGCCCTAATCATGTCTATTTATGATTTCAATATTGGCGTCTTTGTTACAATTATATTTTGGTGTATTTAACTTGATTAATTCCTGTTATCTTGAATTCCTCATATGTGTTTGTCTGGCCAACATATGCATGTGGTATGGACTAGTTAATTAAATCAATTTGGATGATCGAGTCTTGGGTTTAATAAGAATAATAAAAGAAATCCACGTCGGGTTCTTGGGTTAATCAACATGGGGAACCAGGAGTAGACACCTATACCCTAGGCCTCATGTGTTAGTTGATTTCCACAGATTTATTCTTTCTTAAAGAACAACTTAGTAGACACCCATGCTAAATCTTTTAAGAAAGAAAAGAATTAGAGTAGACACATGCCTAATTCGTTGCTTAGAGAAATCAATAGCTTAAGGAGTAGACACCCATACCCTTAGGTTGACAAACATTAAATATACCTATATAATTGGCTCATTGGCATATTGTTATCTTAATTAGTCTGATTAGTGGTGGATATCAAAACCCTAATCATTTTCTAGTTTTAGTTTATCTTTTATTTTATTTCTTTATATTAAATTCAATCATGGCAATTGAATTTTATATGTTTAATTAAATAGGAAATTACTTTTAAACATAATTTACCAATCCTCGTGGGAATGATCTCGTATTTGCCTACTATACTATCGTTTGATCTTGTGTACTTGCGAGTAAAACGTACCAAGTATTTGCCTATTAATTTAGGTGGGTATTTGACACAACAAGTTTTTGGCGCCGTTACTAGGGATTGTGTTAAATTATGTTTAGAATTATTTTCCTTTAGTTGGTTATTTTAATTTGTAATTTGTAATTCTGTTTTTATCAAAAATAAAATAAAAAATAAAAAATAAATTTTTTAGTTTTCCAATTACTTCTTTGTTTTTGTTCTGTTTCGACTTGCAGCATCCAACATTCTGTTACTGCGATCGAGCAGAAACTAAGTGAGATCGAGCGCAGTGCGATTGAGTATTTGAGAGTGGGCAACAAGGATTTCTCACCTCCCAAAATTCATCTTGCCCTTGGAAGAATTTCTCTAAAAATCCTTGTTGCCCACTCTCAAATACTCATCAAGGGTCAAATCTTTTCTAAAAGGAGTGATATTCATGATTCACGCGACCAAGCAAACACTCTGTTGCGCATTTTAAGAATTAGGTTAAACAAGACAAGGCACCAATGGAAGAAGATGAAGATTGAAGATGAGATATATTTTATTTTGGACAAAAAAACAAGGCACCGTTTGAGCTTTAAACAAAACGTGCGTTTAACTAAAGTCCAAAAACGCACCGTTAAACTCTCCTTTGGGTTGTATCTCACCCATCAAAATAATAATAATAATAATGATGGTACAATTCTCATTCTCTGGAAGCGTGCTTTTCAATAAATTTGGAAAGTTGAAAGGCTTGACTTTACAATCGGGATTTGGGAATATGAGATGAGCGCCAAATATAAAACTTTAAGGAAAAAATATAAAAAAACTCCCTAAACTATTAGTCGTTTTTTATTTAGTCCCTTAATATTTTAAAAGTGATAAAGTAGCTTTCCAAACTATCAAACTATTGCATTTTGACTACTCCGTTAGTCAAAACC